>NW_027167769.1:0-144587 GCF_040954835.1 Lepisosteus oculatus | reverse complement strand
TCAGCAGAAATAAACATGTTTCTGCAAGTTTGGTCAACCCCATGTAAGTTATGGGGCAGTAACAAGACACTTTTCAAAACGTGTTTTTCAGCCCGAAATAAACGCGTTTTTTCAGACAACTGAATCTCCTTGTAATAGCAAGGCTCAGAAGAGCCCACACACTCAGCCCTTAACACCAGTGTACAGAAAGTGTCCAAACGTGTTTTTCAGCAGAAATAAACATGTTTCTGCAAGTTTGATCACCCCCATGTAAGTTATGGGGCAGTAACAAGACACTTTTCAAAACGTGTTTTTCAGCCCGAAATAAACGCGTTTTTTCAGACAACTGAATCTACTTGTAACAGCAAGGCTCAGAAGTGCCCACACACTCAGCCCTTAACCCCAGTGTGCAGAATGTGTCAAAACGTGTTTTTCAGCAGAAATAAACATGTTTCTGCAAGTTTGGTCAACCCCATGTAAGTTATGGGGCAGTAACAAGACACTTTTCAAAACGTGTTTTTCAGCCCGAAATAAACGCGTTTTTTCAGACAACTGAATCTCCTTGTAATAGCAAGGCTCAGAAGAGCCCACACACTCAGCCCTTAACACCAGTGTACAGAAAGTGTCCAAACGTGTTTTTCAGCAGAAATAAACATGTTTCTGCAAGTTTGATCACCCCCATGTAAGTTATGGGGCAGTAACAAGACACTTTTCAAAACGTGTTTTTCAGCCCGAAATAAACGCGTTTTTTCAGACAACTGAATCCCCTTGTAATAGCAAGGCTCAGAAGAGCCCACACACTCAGCCCTTAACCCCAGTGTACAGAAAGTGTCAAAACGTGTTTTCCAGCAGAAATAAACATGTTTCTGCAAGTTTGGTCAACCCCATGTAAGTTATGGGCAGTAACATCACACTTTTCAAAACGTGTTTTTCAGCCCGAAATAAACGCGTTTTTTCAGACAACTGAATCTACTTGTAACAGCAAGGCTCAGAAGTGCCCACACACTCAGCCCTTAACCCCAGTGTGCAGAAAGTGTCAAAACGTGTTTTCCAGCAGAAATAAACATGTTTCTGCAAGTTTGGTCAACCCCATGTAAGTTATGGGGCAGTAACAAGACACTTTTCAAAACGTGTTTTTCAGCCCGAAATAAACGCGTTTTTTCAGACAACTGAATCTCCTTGTAATAGCAATGCTCAGAAGAGCCCACACACTCAGCCCTTAACCCCAGTGTACAGAAAGTGTCAAAACGTGTTTTCCAGCAGAAATAAACATGTTTCTGCAAGTTTGGTCAACCCCATGTAAGTTATGGGGCAGTAACATCACACTTTTCAAAACGTGTTTTTCAGCCCGAAATAAACGCGTTTTTTCAGACAACTGAATCTACTTGTAACAGCAAGGCTCAGAAGTGCCCACACACTCAGCCCTTAACCCCAGTGTGCAGAAAGTGTCAAAACGTGTTTTCCAGCAGAAATAAACATGTTTCTGCAAGTTTGGTCAACCCCATGTAAGTTATGGGGCAGTAACAAGACACTTTTCAAAACGTGTTTTTCAGCCCGAAATAAACGCGTTTTTTCAGACAACTGAATCTCCTTGTAATAGCAAGGCTCAGAAGAGCCCACACACTCAGCCCTTAACCCCAGTGTACAGAAAGTGTCCAAACGTGTTTTTCAGCAGAAATAAACATGTTTCTGCAAGTTTGGTCACCCCCATGTAAGTTATGGGGCAGTAACAAGACACTTTTCAAAACGTGTTTTTCAGCCCGAAATAAACGCGTTTTTTCAGACAACTGAATCTCCTTGTAATAGCAAGGCTCAGAAGAGCCCACACACTCAGCCCTTAACCCCAGTGTACAGAAAGTGTCAAAACGTGTTTTGCAGCAGAAATAAACATGTTTCTGCAAGTTTGGTCAACCCCATGTAAGTTATGGGGCAGTAACAAGACACTTTTCAAAACGTGTTTTTCAGCCCGAAATAAACGCGTTTTTTCAGACAACTGAATCTCCTTGTAATAGCAAGGCTCAGAAGTGCCCACACACTCAGCCCTTAACCCCAGTGTGCAGAAAGGGTCAAAACGTGTTTTTCAGCAGAAATAAACATGTTTCTGCAAGTTTGGTCAACCCCATGTAAGTTATGGGGCAGTAACAAGACACTTTTCAAAACGTGTTTTTCAGCCCGAAATAAACGCGTTTTTTCAGACAACTGAATCTCCTTGTAATAGCAAGGCTCAGAAGAGCCCACACACTCAGCCCTTAACACCAGTGTACAGAAAGTGTCCAAACGTGTTTTTCAGCAGAAATAAACATGTTTCTGCAAGTTTGATCACCCCCATGTAAGTTATGGGGCAGTAACAAGACACTTTTCAAAACGTGTTTTTCAGCCCGAAATAAACGCGTTTTTTCAGACAACTGAATCTACTTGTAACAGCAAGGCTCAGAAGTGCCCACACACTCAGCCCTTAACCCCAGTGTGCAGAATGTGTCAAAACGTGTTTTTCAGCAGAAATAAACATGTTTCTGCAAGTTTGGTCAACCCCATGTAAGTTATGGGGCAGTAACAAGACACTTTTCAAAACGTGTTTTTCAGCCCGAAATAAACGCGTTTTTTCAGACAACTGAATCTCCTTGTAATAGCAAGGCTCAGAAGAGCCCACACACTCAGCCCTTAACACCAGTGTACAGAAAGTGTCCAAACGTGTTTTTCAGCAGAAATAAACATGTTTCTGCAAGTTTGATCACCCCCATGTAAGTTATGGGGCAGTAACAAGACACTTTTCAAAACGTGTTTTTCAGCCCGAAATAAACGCGTTTTTTCAGACAACTGAATCCCCTTGTAATAGCAAGGCTCAGAAGAGCCCACACACTCAGCCCTTAACCCCAGTGTACAGAAAGTGTCAAAACGTGTTTTCCAGCAGAAATAAACATGTTTCTGCAAGTTTGGTCAACCCCATGTAAGTTATGGGGCAGTAACATCACACTTTTCAAAACGTGTTTTTCAGCCCGAAATAAACGCGTTTTTTCAGACAACTGAATCTACTTGTAACAGCAAGGCTCAGAAGTGCCCACACACTCAGCCCTTAACCCCAGTGTGCAGAAAGTGTCAAAACGTGTTTTCCAGCAGAAATAAACATGTTTCTGCAAGTTTGGTCAACCCCATGTAAGTTATGGGGCAGTAACAAGACACTTTTCAAAACGTGTTTTTCAGCCCGAAATAAACGCGTTTTTTCAGACAACTGAATCTCCTTGTAATAGTAAGGCTCAGAAGAGCCCACACACTCAGCCCTTAACCCCAGTGTACAGAAAGTGTCAAAACGTGTTTTCCAGCAGAAATAAACATGTTTCTGCAAGTTTGGTCAACCCCATGTAAGTTATGGGGCAGTAACATCACACTTTTCAAAACATGTTTTTCAGCCTGAGAAAACGAAATAAACACGTTTTTTCAGACAACTGAATCTACTTGTAACAGCAAGGCTCAGAAGTGCCCACACACTCAGCCCTTAACCCCAGTGTGCAGAAAGGGTCAAAACGTGTTTTTCAGCAGAAATAAACATGTTTCTGCAAGTTTGGTCAACCCCATGTAAGTTATGGGGCAGTAACAAGACACTTTTCAAAACGTGTTTTTCAGCCCGAAATAAACGCGTTTTTTCAGACAACTGAATCTACTTGTAACAGCAAGGCTCAGAAGTGCCCACACACTCAGCCCTTAACCCCAGTGTGCAGAAAGTGTCAAAACGTGTTTTTCAGCAGAAATAAACATGTTTCTGCAAGTTTGGTCAACCCCATGTAAGTTATGGGGCAGTAACAAGACACTTTTCAAAACGTGTTTTTCAGCCCGAAATAAACGCGTTTTTTCAGACAACTGAATCTCCTTGTAATAGCAATGCTCAGAAGAGCCCACACACTCAGCCCTTAACCCCAGTGTACAGAAAGTGTCAAAACGTGTTTTCCAGCAGAAATAAACATGTTTCTGCAAGTTTGGTCAACCCCATGTAAGTTATGGGGCAGTAACATCACACTTTTCAAAACGTGTTTTTCAGCCCGAAATAAACGCGTTTTTTCAGACAACTGAATCTACTTGTAACAGCAAGGCTCAGAAGTGCCCACACACTCAGCCCTTAACCCCAGTGTGCAGAAAGGGTCAAAACGTGTTTTTCAGCAGAAATAAACATGTTTCTGCAAGTTTGGTCAACCCCATGTAAGTTATGGGGCAGTAACAAGACACTTTTCAAAACGTGTTTTTCAGCCCGAAATAAACGCGTTTTTTCAGACAACTGAATCTCCTTGTAATAGCAAGGCTCAGAAGAGCCCACACACTCAGCCCTTAACCCCAGTGTACAGAAAGTGTCAAAACGTGTTTTCCAGCAGAAATAAACATGTTTCTGCAAGTTTGGTCAACCCCATGTAAGTTATGGGGCAGTAACATCACACTTTTCAAAACGTGTTTTTCAGCCCGAAATAAACGCGTTTTTTCAGACAACTGAATCTACTTGTAACAGCAAGGCTCAGAAGTGCCTACACACTCAGCCCTTAACCCCAGTGTGCAGAAAGTGTCAAAACGTGTTTTTCAGCAGAAATAAACATGTTTCTGCAAGTTTGGTCAACCCCATGTAAGTTATGGGGCAGTAACAAGACACTTTTCAAAACGTGTTTTTCAGCCCGAAATAAACGCGTTTTTTCAGACAACTGAATCTCCTTGTAATAGCAAGGCTCAGAAGAGCCCACACACTCAGCCCTTAACACCAGTGTACAGAAAGTGTCCAAACGTGTTTTTCAGCAGAAATAAACATGTTTCTGCAAGTTTGATCACCCCCATGTAAGTTATGGGCAGTAACAAGACACTTTTCAAAACGTGTTTTTCAGCCCGAAATAAACGCGTTTTTTCAGACAACTGAATCCCCTTGTAATAGCAAGGCTCAGAAGAGCCCACACACTCAGCCCTTAGCCCCAGTGTACAGAAAGTGTCAAAACGTGTTTTCCAGCAGAAATAAACATGTTTCTGCAAGTTTGGTCAACCCCATGTAAGTTATGGGGCAGTAACATCACACTTTTCAAAACGTGTTTTTCAGCCCGAAATAAACGCGTTTTTTCAGACAACTGAATCTACTTGTAACAGCAAGGCTCAGAAGTGCCCACACACTCAGCCCTTAACCCCAGTGTGCAGAAAGGGTCAAAACGTGTTTTTCAGCAGAAATAAACATGTTTCTGCAAGTTTGGTCAACCCCATGTAAGTTATGGGGCAGTAACAAGACACTTTTCAAAACGTGTTTTTCAGCCCCGAAATAAACGCGTTTTTTCAGACAACTGAATCTCCTTGTAATAGCAAGGCTCAGAAGAGCCCACACACTCAGCCCTTAACCCCAGTGTACAGAAAGTGTCAAAACGTGTTTTCCAGCAGAAATAAACATGTTTCTGCAAGTTTGGTCAACCCCATGTAAGTTATGGGGCAGTAACATCACACTTTTCAAAACGTGTTTTTCAGCCCGAAATAAACGCGTTTTTTCAGACAACTGAATCTACTTGTAACAGCAAGGCTCAGAAGTGCCCACACACTCAGCCCTTAACCCCAGTGTGCAGAAAGGGTCAAAACGTGTTTTTCAGCAGAAATAAACATGTTTCTGCAAGTTTGGTCAACCCCATGTAAGTTATGGGGCAGTAACAAGACACTTTTCAAAACGTGTTTTTCAGCCCGAAATAAACGCGTTTTTTCAGACAGCAGAATCTCAGTGTAACTGCTAGGCTCAGAAGACCCCACACACTCAGCTCTTAACCCCAGTGTGCAGAAAGTGTCCAAACGTGTTTTTCAGCAGAAATAAACATGTTTCTGCAAGTTTGGTCACCCCCATGTAAGTTATGGGGCAGTAACAAGACACTTTTCAAAACGTGTTTTTCAGCCCGAAATAAACGCGTTTTTTCAGACAACTGAATCTCCTTGTAATAGCAAGGCTCAGAAGAGCCCACACACTCAGCCCTTAACCCCAGTGTACAGAAAGTGTCCAAACGTGTTTTTCAGCAGAAATAAACATGTTTCTGCAAGTTTGGTCACCCCCATGTAAGTTATGGGGCAGTAACAAGACACTTTTCAAAACGTGTTTTTCAGCCCGAAATAAACGCGTTTTTTCAGACAACTGAATCTACTTGTAACAGCAAGGCTCAGAAGTGCCCACACACTCAGCCCTTAACCCCAGTGTGCAGAAAGGGTCAAAACGTGTTTTTCAGCAGAAATAAACATGTTTCTGCAAGTTTGGTCAACCCCATGTAAGTTATGGGGCAGTAACAACACACTTTTCAAAACGTGTTTTTCAGCCCGAAATAAACGCGTTTTTTCAGACAACTGAATCTACTTGTAACAGCAAGGCTCAGAAGTGCCCACACACTCAGCCCTTAACCCCAGTGTGCAGAAAGTGTCAAAACGTGTTTTTCAGCAGAAATAAACATGTTTCTGCAAGTTTGGTCAACCCCATGTAAGTTATGGGGCAGTAACAAGACACTTTTCAAAACGTGTTTTTCAGCCCGAAATAAACGCGTTTTTTCAGACAACTGAATCTCCTTGTAATAGCAAGGCTCAGAAGAGCCCACACACTCAGCCCTTAACCCCAGTGTACAGAAAGTGTCAAAACGTGTTTTCCAGCAGAAATAAACATGTTTCTGCAAGTTTGGTCAACCCCATGTAAGTTATGGGGCAGTAACATCACACTTTTCAAAACGTGTTTTTCAGCCCGAAATAAACGCGTTTTTTCAGACAACTGAATCTACTTGTAACAGCAAGGCTCAGAAGTGCCCACACACTCAGCCCTTAACCCCAGTGTGCAGAAAGGGTCAAAACGTGTTTTTCAGCAGAAATAAACATGTTTCTGCAAGTTTGGTCAACCCCATGTAAGTTATGGGGCAGTAACAAGACACTTTTCAAAACGTGTTTTTCAGCCCGAAATAAACGCGTTTTTTCAGACAGCAGAATCTCAGTGTAACTGCTAGGCTCAGAAGACCCCACAATCTCAGCTCTTAACCCCAGTGTGCAGAAAGTGTCCAAACGTGTTTTTCAGCAGAAATAAACATGTTTCTGCAAGTTTGGTCACCCCCATGTAAGTTATGGGGCAGTAACAAGACACTTTTCAAAACGTGTTTTTCAGCCCGAAATAAACGCGTTTTTTCAGACAACTGAATCTCCTTGTAACAGCAAGGCTCAGAAGTGCCCACACACTCAGCCCTTAACCCCAGTGTACAGAAAGTGTCAAAACGTGTTTTTCAGCAGAAATAAACATGTTTCTGCAAGTTTGGTCAACCCCATGTAAGTTATGGGGCAGTAACAAGACACTTTTCAAAACGTGTTTTTCAGCCCGAAATAAACGCGTTTTTTCAGACAACTGAATCTACTTGTAACAGCAAGGCTCAGAAGTGCCCACACACTTATCCCTTAACCCCAGTGTGCAGAAAGGGTCAAAACGTGTTTTTCAGCAGAAATAAACATGTTTCTGCAAGTTTGGTCAACCCCATGTAAGTTATGGGGCAGTAAGAAGACACTTTTCAAAACGTGTTTTTCAGCCCGAAATAAACGCGTTTTTTCAGACAGCAGAATCTCAGTGTAACTGCTAGGCTCACAAGACCCCACACACTCAGCTCTTAACCCCAGTGTGCAGAAAGTGTCCAAACGTGTTTTTCAGCAGAAATAAACATGTTTCTGCAAGTTTGATCACCCCCATGTAAGTTATGGGGCAGTAACAAGACACTTTTCAAAACGTGTTTTTCAGCCCGAAATAAACGCGTTTTTTCAGACAACTGAATCTCCTTGTAATAGCAAGGCTCAGAAGAGCCCACACACTCAGCCCTTAACACCAGTGTACAGAAAGTGTCCAAACGTGTTTTTCAGCAGAAATAAACATGTTTCTGCAAGTTTGATCACCCCCATGTAAGTTATGGGGCAGTAACAAGACACTTTTCAAAACGTGTTTTTCAGCCCGAAATAAACGCGTTTTTTCAGACAACTGAATCCCCTTGTAATAGCAAGGCTCAGAAGAGCCCACACACTCAGCCCTTAGCCCCAGTGTACAGAAAGTGTCAAAACGTGTTTTCCAGCAGAAATAAACATGTTTCTGCAAGTTTGGTCAACCCCATGTAAGTTATGGGGCAGTAACATCACACTTTTCAAAACGTGTTTTTCAGCCCGAAATAAACGCGTTTTTTCAGACAACTGAATCTACTTGTAACAGCAAGGCTCAGAAGTGCCCACACACTCAGCCCTTAACCCCAGTGTGCAGAAAGGGTCAAAACGTGTTTTTCAGCAGAAATAAACATGTTTCTGCAAGTTTGGTCAACCCCATGTAAGTTATGGGGCAGTAACAAGACACTTTTCAAAACGTGTTTTTCAGCCCGAAATAAACGCGTTTTTTCAGACAACTGAATCTCCTTGTAATAGCAAGGCTCAGAAGAGCCCACACACTCAGCCCTTAACCCCAGTGTACAGAAAGTGTCAAAACGTGTTTTCCAGCAGAAATAAACATGTTTCTGCAAGTTTGGTCAACCCCATGTAAGTTATGGGGCAGTAACATCACACTTTTCAAAACGTGTTTTTCAGCCCGAAATAAACGCGTTTTTTCAGACAACTGAATCTACTTGTAACAGCAAGGCTCAGAAGTGCCCACACACTCAGCCCTTAACCCCAGTGTGCAGAAAGGGTCAAAACGTGTTTTTCAGCAGAAATAAACATGTTTCTGCAAGTTTGGTCAACCCCATGTAAGTTATGGGGCAGTAACAAGACACTTTTCAAAACGTGTTTTTCAGCCCGAAATAAACGCGTTTTTTCAGACAACTGAATCCCCTTGTAATAGCAAGGCTCAGAAGAGCCCACACACTCAGCCCTTAACCCCAGTGTACAGAAAGTGTCAAAACGTGTTTTCCAGCAGAAATAAACATGTTTCTGCAAGTTTGGTCAACCCCATGTAAGTTATGGGGCAGTAACATCACACTTTTCAAAACGTGTTTTTCAGCCCGAAATAAACGCGTTTTTTCAGACAACTGAATCTACTTGTAACAGCAAGGCTCAGAAGTGCCCACACACTCAGCCCTTAACCCCAGTGTGCAGAAAGTGTCAAAACGTGTTTTCCAGCAGAAATAAACATGTTTCTGCAAGTTTGGTCAACCCCATGTAAGTTATGGGGCAGTAACAAGACACTTTTCAAAACGTGTTTTTCAGCCCGAAATAAACGCGTTTTTTCAGACAACTGAATCTCCTTGTAATAGTAAGGCTCAGAAGAGCCCACACACTCAGCCCTTAACCCCAGTGTACAGAAAGTGTCAAAACGTGTTTTCCAGCAGAAATAAACATGTTTCTGCAAGTTTGGTCAACCCCATGTAAGTTATGGGGCAGTAACATCACACTTTTCAAAACATGTTTTTCAGCCCGAAATAAACACGTTTTTTCAGACAACTGAATCTACTTGTAACAGCAAGGCTCAGAAGTGCCCACACACTCAGCCCTTAACCCCAGTGTGCAGAAAGGGTCAAAACGTGTTTTTCAGCAGAAATAAACATGTTTCTGCAAGTTTGGTCAACCCCATGTAAGTTATGGGGCAGTAACAAGACACTTTTCAAAACGTGTTTTTCAGCCCGAAATAAACGCGTTTTTTCAGACAACTGAATCTACTTGTAACAGCAAGGCTCAGAAGTGCCCACACACTCAGCCCTTAACCCCAGTGTGCAGAAAGTGTCAAAACGTGTTTTTCAGCAGAAATAAACATGTTTCTGCAAGTTTGGTCAACCCCATGTAAGTTATGGGGCAGTAACAAGACACTTTTCAAAACGTGTTTTTCAGCCCGAAATAAACGCGTTTTTTCAGACAACTGAATCTCCTTGTAATAGCAATGCTCAGAAGAGCCCACACACTCAGCCCTTAACCCCAGTGTACAGAAAGTGTCAAAACGTGTTTTCCAGCAGAAATAAACATGTTTCTGCAAGTTTGGTCAACCCCATGTAAGTTATGGGGCAGTAACATCACACTTTTCAAAACGTGTTTTTCAGCCCGAAATAAACGCGTTTTTTCAGACAACTGAATCTACTTGTAACAGCAAGGCTCAGAAGTGCCCACACACTCAGCCCTTAACCCCAGTGTGCAGAAAGGGTCAAAACGTGTTTTTCAGCAGAAATAAACATGTTTCTGCAAGTTTGGTCAACCCCATGTAAGTTATGGGGCAGTAACAAGACACTTTTCAAAACGTGTTTTTCAGCCCGAAATAAACGCGTTTTTTCAGACAACTGAATCTCCTTGTAATAGCAAGGCTCAGAAGAGCCCACACACTCAGCCCTTAACCCCAGTGTACAGAAAGTGTCAAAACGTGTTTTCCAGCAGAAATAAACATGTTTCTGCAAGTTTGGTCAACCCCATGTAAGTTATGGGGCAGTAACATCACACTTTTCAAAACGTGTTTTTCAGCCCGAAATAAACGCGTTTTTTCAGACAACTGAATCTACTTGTAACAGCAAGGCTCAGAAGTGCCCACACACTCAGCCCTTAACCCCAGTGTGCAGAAAGTGTCAAAACGTGTTTTTCAGCAGAAATAAACATGTTTCTGCAAGTTTGGTCAACCCCATGTAAGTTATGGGGCAGTAACAAGACACTTTTCAAAACGTGTTTTTCAGCCCGAAATAAACGCGTTTTTTCAGACAACTGAATCTCCTTGTAATAGCAAGGCTCAGAAGAGCCCACACACTCAGCCCTTAACACCAGTGTACAGAAAGTGTCCAAACGTGTTTTTCAGCAGAAATAAACATGTTTCTGCAAGTTTGATCACCCCCATGTAAGTTATGGGGCAGTAACAAGACACTTTTCAAAACGTGTTTTTCAGCCCGAAATAAACGCGTTTTTTCAGACAACTGAATCCCCTTGTAATAGCAAGGCTCAGAAGAGCCCACACACTCAGCCCTTAGCCCCAGTGTACAGAAAGTGTCAAAACGTGTTTTCCAGCAGAAATAAACATGTTTCTGCAAGTTTGGTCAACCCCATGTAAGTTATGGGGCAGTAACATCACACTTTTCAAAACGTGTTTTTCAGCCCGAAATAAACGCGTTTTTTCAGACAACTGAATCTACTTGTAACAGCAAGGCTCAGAAGTGCCCACACACTCAGCCCTTAACCCCAGTGTGCAGAAAGGGTCAAAACGTGTTTTTCAGCAGAAATAAACATGTTTCTGCAAGTTTGGTCAACCCCATGTAAGTTATGGGGCAGTAACAAGACACTTTTCAAAACGTGTTTTTCAGCCCGAAATAAACGCGTTTTTTCAGACAACTGAATCTCCTTGTAATAGCAAGGCTCAGAAGAGCCCACACACTCAGCCCTTAACCCCAGTGTACAGAAAGTGTCAAAACGTGTTTTCCAGCAGAAATAAACATGTTTCTGCAAGTTTGGTCAACCCCATGTAAGTTATGGGGCAGTAACATCACACTTTTCAAAACGTGTTTTTCAGCCCGAAATAAACGCGTTTTTTCAGACAACTGAATCTACTTGTAACAGCAAGGCTCAGAAGTGCCCACACACTCAGCCCTTAACCCCAGTGTGCAGAAAGGGTCAAAACGTGTTTTTCAGCAGAAATAAACATGTTTCTGCAAGTTTGGTCAACCCCATGTAAGTTATGGGGCAGTAACAAGACACTTTTCAAAACGTGTTTTTCAGCCCGAAATAAACGCGTTTTTTCAGACAACTGAATCCCCTTGTAATAGCAAGGCTCAGAAGAGCCCACACACTCAGCCCTTAACCCCAGTGTACAGAAAGTGTCAAAACGTGTTTTCCAGCAGAAATAAACATGTTTCTGCAAGTTTGGTCAACCCCATGTAAGTTATGGGGCAGTAACATCACACTTTTCAAAACGTGTTTTTCAGCCCGAAATAAACGCGTTTTTTCAGACAACTGAATCTACTTGTAACAGCAAGGCTCAGAAGTGCCCACACACTCAGCCCTTAACCCCAGTGTGCAGAAAGTGTCAAAACGTGTTTTCCAGCAGAAATAAACATGTTTCTGCAAGTTTGGTCAACCCCATGTAAGTTATGGGGCAGTAACAAGACACTTTTCAAAACGTGTTTTTCAGCCCGAAATAAACGCGTTTTTTCAGACAACTGAATCTCCTTGTAATAGTAAGGCTCAGAAGAGCCCACACACTCAGCCCTTAACCCCAGTGTACAGAAAGTGTCAAAACGTGTTTTCCAGCAGAAATAAACATGTTTCTGCAAGTTTGGTCAACCCCATGTAAGTTATGGGGCAGTAACATCACACTTTTCAAAACATGTTTTTCAGCCCGAAATAAACACGTTTTTTCAGACAACTGAATCTACTTGTAACAGCAAGGCTCAGAAGTGCCCACACACTCAGCCCTTAACCCCAGTGTGCAGAAAGGGTCAAAACGTGTTTTTCAGCAGAAATAAACATGTTTCTGCAAGTTTGGTCAACCCCATGTAAGTTATGGGGCAGTAACAAGACACTTTTCAAAACGTGTTTTTCAGCCCGAAATAAACGCGTTTTTTCAGACAACTGAATCTACTTGTAACAGCAAGGCTCAGAAGTGCCCACACACTCAGCCCTTAACCCCAGTGTGCAGAAAGTGTCAAAACGTGTTTTTCAGCAGAAATAAACATGTTTCTGCAAGTTTGGTCAACCCCATGTAAGTTATGGGGCAGTAACAAGACACTTTTCAAAACGTGTTTTTCAGCCCGAAATAAACGCGTTTTTTCAGACAACTGAATCTCCTTGTAATAGCAATGCTCAGAAGAGCCCACACACTCAGCCCTTAACCCCAGTGTACAGAAAGTGTCAAAACGTGTTTTCCAGCAGAAATAAACATGTTTCTGCAAGTTTGGTCAACCCCATGTAAGTTATGGGGCAGTAACATCACACTTTTCAAAACGTGTTTTTCAGCCCGAAATAAACGCGTTTTTTCAGACAACTGAATCTACTTGTAACAGCAAGGCTCAGAAGTGCCCACACACTCAGCCCTTAACCCCAGTGTGCAGAAAGGGTCAAAACGTGTTTTTCAGCAGAAATAAACATGTTTCTGCAAGTTTGGTCAACCCCATGTAAGTTATGGGGCAGTAACAAGACACTTTTCAAAACGTGTTTTTCAGCCCGAAATAAACGCGTTTTTTCAGACAACTGAATCTCCTTGTAATAGCAAGGCTCAGAAGAGCCCACACACTCAGCCCTTAACCCCAGTGTACAGAAAGTGTCAAAACGTGTTTTCCAGCAGAAATAAACATGTTTCTGCAAGTTTGGTCAACCCCATGTAAGTTATGGGGCAGTAACATCACACTTTTCAAAACGTGTTTTTCAGCCCGAAATAAACGCGTTTTTTCAGACAACTGAATCTACTTGTAACAGCAAGGCTCAGAAGTGCCCACACACTCAGCCCTTAACCCCAGTGTGCAGAAAGTGTCAAAACGTGTTTTTCAGCAGAAATAAACATGTTTCTGCAAGTTTGGTCAACCCCATGTAAGTTATGGGGCAGTAACAAGACACTTTTCAAAACGTGTTTTTCAGCCCGAAATAAACGCGTTTTTTCAGACAACTGAATCTCCTTGTAATAGCAAGGCTCAGAAGAGCCCACACACTCAGCCCTTAACACCAGTGTACAGAAAGTGTCCAAACGTGTTTTTCAGCAGAAATAAACATGTTTCTGCAAGTTTGATCACCCCCATGTAAGTTATGGGGCAGTAACAAGACACTTTTCAAAACGTGTTTTTCAGCCCGAAATAAACGCGTTTTTTCAGACAACTGAATCCCCTTGTAATAGCAAGGCTCAGAAGAGCCCACACACTCAGCCCTTAGCCCCAGTGTACAGAAAGTGTCAAAACGTGTTTTCCAGCAGAAATAAACATGTTTCTGCAAGTTTGGTCAACCCCATGTAAGTTATGGGGCAGTAACATCACACTTTTCAAAACGTGTTTTTCAGCCCGAAATAAACGCGTTTTTTCAGACAACTGAATCTACTTGTAACAGCAAGGCTCAGAAGTGCCCACACACTCAGCCCTTAACCCCAGTGTGCAGAAAGGGTCAAAACGTGTTTTTCAGCAGAAATAAACATGTTTCTGCAAGTTTGGTCAACCCCATGTAAGTTATGGGGCAGTAACAAGACACTTTTCAAAACGTGTTTTTCAGCCCGAAATAAACGCGTTTTTTCAGACAACTGAATCTCCTTGTAATAGCAAGGCTCAGAAGAGCCCACACACTCAGCCCTTAACCCCAGTGTACAGAAAGTGTCAAAACGTGTTTTCCAGCAGAAATAAACATGTTTCTGCAAGTTTGGTCAACCCCATGTAAGTTATGGGGCAGTAACATCACACTTTTCAAAACGTGTTTTTCAGCCCGAAATAAACGCGTTTTTTCAGACAACTGAATCTACTTGTAACAGCAAGGCTCAGAAGTGCCCACACACTCAGCCCTTAACCCCAGTGTGCAGAAAGGGTCAAAACGTGTTTTTCAGCAGAAATAAACATGTTTCTGCAAGTTTGGTCAACCCCATGTAAGTTATGGGGCAGTAACAAGACACTTTTCAAAACGTGTTTTTCAGCCCGAAATAAACGCGTTTTTTCAGACAGCAGAATCTCAGTGTAACTGCTAGGCTCAGAAGACCCCACACACTCAGCTCTTAACCCCAGTGTGCAGAAAGTGTCCAAACGTGTTTTTCAGCAGAAATAAACATGTTTCTGCAAGTTTGGTCACCCCCATGTAAGTTATGGGGCAGTAACAAGACACTTTTCAAAACGTGTTTTTCAGCCCGAAATAAACGCGTTTTTTCAGACAACTGAATCTCCTTGTAATAGCAAGGCTCAGAAGAGCCCACACACTCAGCCCTTAACCCCAGTGTACAGAAAGTGTCCAAACGTGTTTTTCAGCAGAAATAAACATGTTTCTGCAAGTTTGGTCACCCCCATGTAAGTTATGGGGCAGTAACAAGACACTTTTCAAAACGTGTTTTTCAGCCCGAAATAAACGCGTTTTTTCAGACAACTGAATCTACTTGTAACAGCAAGGCTCAGAAGTGCCCACACACTCAGCCCTTAACCCCAGTGTGCAGAAAGGGTCAAAACGTGTTTTTCAGCAGAAATAAACATGTTTCTGCAAGTTTGGTCAACCCCATGTAAGTTATGGGGCAGTAACAAGACACTTTTCAAAACGTGTTTTTCAGCCTGAAATAAACGCGTTTTTTCAGACAACTGAATCTCCTTGTAATAGCAAGGCTCAGAAGAGCCCACACACTCAGCCCTTAACACCAGTGTACAGAAAGTGTCCAAACGTGTTTTTCAGCAGAAATAAACATGTTTCTGTAAGTTTGATCACCCCCATGTAAGTTATGGGGCAGTAACAAGACACTTTTCAAAACGTGTTTTTCAGCCCGAAATAAACGCGTTTTTTCAGACAACTGAATCCCCTTGTAATAGCAAGGCTCAGAAGAGCCCACACACTCAGCCCTTAACCCCAGTGTACAGAAAGTGTCAAAACGTGTTTTCCAGCAGAAATAAACATGTTTCTGCAAGTTTGGTCAACCCCATGTAAGTTATGGGGCAGTAACATCACACTTTTCAAAACGTGTTTTTCAGCCCGAAATAAACGCGTTTTTTCAGACAACTGAATCTACTTGTAACAGCAAGGCTCAGAAGTGCCCACACACTCAGCCCTTAACCCCAGTGTGCAGAAAGTGTCAAAACGTGTTTTCCAGCAGAAATAAACATGTTTCTGCAAGTTTGGTCAACCCCATGTAAGTTATGGGGCAGTAACAAGACACTTTTCAAAACGTGTTTTTCAGCCCGAAATAAACGCGTTTTTTCAGACAACTGAATCTCCTTGTAATAGCAAGGCTCAGAAGAGCCCACACACTCAGCCCTTAACCCCAGTGTACAGAAAGTGTCCAAACGTGTTTTTCAGCAGAAATAAACATGTTTCTGCAAGTTTGGTCACCCCCATGTAAGTTATGGGGCAGTAACAAGACACTTTTCAAAACGTGTTTTTCAGCCCGAAATAAACGCGTTTTTTCAGACAACTGAATCTCCTTGTAATAGCAAGGCTCAGAAGAGCCCACACACTCAGCCCTTAACCCCAGTGTACAGAAAGTGTCAAAACGTGTTTTGCAGCAGAAATAAACATGTTTCTGCAAGTTTGGTCAACCCCATGTAAGTTATGGGGCAGTAACAAGACACTTTTCAAAACGTGTTTTTCAGCCCGAAATAAACGCGTTTTTTCAGACAACTGAATCTCCTTGTAATAGCAAGGCTCAGAAGTGCCCACACACTCAGCCCTTAACCCCAGTGTGCAGAAAGGGTCAAAACGTGTTTTTCAGCAGAAATAAACATGTTTCTGCAAGTTTGGTCAACCCCATGTAAGTTATGGGGCAGTAACAAGACACTTTTCAAAACGTGTTTTTCAGCCCGAAATAAACGCGTTTTTTCAGACAACTGAATCTACTTGTAACAGCAAGGCTCAGAAGTGCCCACACACTCAGCCCTTAACCCCAGTGTGCAGAATGTGTCAAAACGTGTTTTTCAGCAGAAATAAACATGTTTCTGCAAGTTTGGTCAACCCCATGTAAGTTATGGGGCAGTAACAAGACACTTTTCAAAACGTGTTTTTCAGCCCGAAATAAACGCGTTTTTTCAGACAACTGAATCTCCTTGTAATAGCAAGGCTCAGAAGAGCCCACACACTCAGCCCTTAACACCAGTGTACAGAAAGTGTCCAAACGTGTTTTTCAGCAGAAATAAACATGTTTCTGCAAGTTTGATCACCCCCATGTAAGTTATGGGGCAGTAACAAGACACTTTTCAAAACGTGTTTTTCAGCCCGAAATAAACGCGTTTTTTCAGACAACTGAATCTACTTGTAACAGCAAGGCTCAGAAGTGCCCACACACTCAGCCCTTAACCCCAGTGTGCAGAATGTGTCAAAACGTGTTTTTCAGCAGAAATAAACATGTTTCTGCAAGTTTGGTCAACCCCATGTAAGTTATGGGGCAGTAACAAGACACTTTTCAAAACGTGTTTTTCAGCCCGAAATAAACGCGTTTTTTCAGACAACTGAATCTCCTTGTAATAGCAAGGCTCAGAAGAGCCCACACACTCAGCCCTTAACACCAGTGTACAGAAAGTGTCCAAACGTGTTTTTCAGCAGAAATAAACATGTTTCTGCAAGTTTGATCACCCCCATGTAAGTTATGGGGCAGTAACAAGACACTTTTCAAAACGTGTTTTTCAGCCCGAAATAAACGCGTTTTTTCAGACAACTGAATCCCCTTGTAATAGCAAGGCTCAGAAGAGCCCACACACTCAGCCCTTAACCCCAGTGTACAGAAAGTGTCAAAACGTGTTTTCCAGCAGAAATAAACATGTTTCTGCAAGTTTGGTCAACCCCATGTAAGTTATGGGGCAGTAACATCACACTTTTCAAAACGTGTTTTTCAGCCCGAAATAAACGCGTTTTTTCAGACAACTGAATCTACTTGTAACAGCAAGGCTCAGAAGTGCCCACACACTCAGCCCTTAACCCCAGTGTGCAGAAAGTGTCAAAACGTGTTTTCCAGCAGAAATAAACATGTTTCTGCAAGTTTGGTCAACCCCATGTAAGTTATGGGGCAGTAACAAGACACTTTTCAAAACGTGTTTTTCAGCCCGAAATAAACGCGTTTTTTCAGACAACTGAATCTCCTTGTAATAGTAAGGCTCAGAAGAGCCCACACACTCAGCCCTTAACCCCAGTGTACAGAAAGTGTCAAAACGTGTTTTCCAGCAGAAATAAACATGTTTCTGCAAGTTTGGTCAACCCCATGTAAGTTATGGGGCAGTAACATCACACTTTTCAAAACATGTTTTTCAGCCCGAAATAAACACGTTTTTTCAGACAACTGAATCTACTTGTAACAGCAAGGCTCAGAAGTGCCCACACACTCAGCCCTTAACCCCAGTGTGCAGAAAGGGTCAAAACGTGTTTTTCAGCAGAAATAAACATGTTTCTGCAAGTTTGGTCAACCCCATGTAAGTTATGGGGCAGTAACAAGACACTTTTCAAAACGTGTTTTTCAGCCCGAAATAAACGCGTTTTTTCAGACAACTGAATCTACTTGTAACAGCAAGGCTCAGAAGTGCCCACACACTCAGCCCTTAACCCCAGTGTGCAGAAAGTGTCAAAACGTGTTTTTCAGCAGAAATAAACATGTTTCTGCAAGTTTGGTCAACCCCATGTAAGTTATGGGGCAGTAACAAGACACTTTTCAAAACGTGTTTTTCAGCCCGAAATAAACGCGTTTTTTCAGACAACTGAATCTCCTTGTAATAGCAATGCTCAGAAGAGCCCACACACTCAGCCCTTAACCCCAGTGTACAGAAAGTGTCAAAACGTGTTTTCCAGCAGAAATAAACATGTTTCTGCAAGTTTGGTCAACCCCATGTAAGTTATGGGGCAGTAACATCACACTTTTCAAAACGTGTTTTTCAGCCCGAAATAAACGCGTTTTTTCAGACAACTGAATCTACTTGTAACAGCAAGGCTCAGAAGTGCCCACACACTCAGCCCTTAACCCCAGTGTGCAGAAAGTGTCAAAACGTGTTTTCCAGCAGAAATAAACATGTTTCTGCAAGTTTGGTCAACCCCATGTAAGTTATGGGGCAGTAACAAGACACTTTTCAAAACGTGTTTTTCAGCCCGAAATAAACGCGTTTTTTCAGACAACTGAATCTCCTTGTAATAGCAAGGCTCAGAAGAGCCCACACACTCAGCCCTTAACCCCAGTGTACAGAAAGTGTCCAAACGTGTTTTTCAGCAGAAATAAACATGTTTCTGCAAGTTTGGTCACCCCCATGTAAGTTATGGGGCAGTAACAAGACACTTTTCAAAACGTGTTTTTCAGCCCGAAATAAACGCGTTTTTTCAGACAACTGAATCTCCTTGTAATAGCAAGGCTCAGAAGAGCCCACACACTCAGCCCTTAACCCCAGTGTACAGAAAGTGTCAAAACGTGTTTTGCAGCAGAAATAAACATGTTTCTGCAAGTTTGGTCAACCCCATGTAAGTTATGGGGCAGTAACAAGACACTTTTCAAAACGTGTTTTTCAGCCCGAAATAAACGCGTTTTTTCAGACAACTGAATCTCCTTGTAATAGCAAGGCTCAGAAGTGCCCACACACTCAGCCCTTAACCCCAGTGTGCAGAAAGGGTCAAAACGTGTTTTTCAGCAGAAATAAACATGTTTCTGCAAGTTTGGTCAACCCCATGTAAGTTATGGGGCAGTAACAAGACACTTTTCAAAACGTGTTTTTCAGCCCGAAATAAACGCGTTTTTTCAGACAACTGAATCTCCTTGTAATAGCAAGGCTCAGAAGAGCCCACACACTCAGCCCTTAACACCAGTGTACAGAAAGTGTCCAAACGTGTTTTTCAGCAGAAATAAACATGTTTCTGCAAGTTTGATCACCCCCATGTAAGTTATGGGGCAGTAACAAGACACTTTTCAAAACGTGTTTTTCAGCCCGAAATAAACGCGTTTTTTCAGACAACTGAATCTACTTGTAACAGCAAGGCTCAGAAGTGCCCACACACTCAGCCCTTAACCCCAGTGTGCAGAATGTGTCAAAACGTGTTTTTCAGCAGAAATAAACATGTTTCTGCAAGTTTGGTCAACCCCATGTAAGTTATGGGGCAGTAACAAGACACTTTTCAAAACGTGTTTTTCAGCCCGAAATAAACGCGTTTTTTCAGACAACTGAATCTCCTTGTAATAGCAAGGCTCAGAAGAGCCCACACACTCAGCCCTTAACACCAGTGTACAGAAAGTGTCCAAACGTGTTTTTCAGCAGAAATAAACATGTTTCTGCAAGTTTGATCACCCCCATGTAAGTTATGGGGCAGTAACAAGACACTTTTCAAAACGTGTTTTTCAGCCCGAAATAAACGCGTTTTTTCAGACAACTGAATCCCCTTGTAATAGCAAGGCTCAGAAGAGCCCACACACTCAGCCCTTAACCCCAGTGTACAGAAAGTGTCAAAACGTGTTTTCCAGCAGAAATAAACATGTTTCTGCAAGTTTGGTCAACCCCATGTAAGTTATGGGGCAGTAACATCACACTTTTCAAAACGTGTTTTTCAGCCCGAAATAAACGCGTTTTTTCAGACAACTGAATCTACTTGTAACAGCAAGGCTCAGAAGTGCCCACACACTCAGCCCTTAACCCCAGTGTGCAGAAAGTGTCAAAACGTGTTTTCCAGCAGAAATAAACATGTTTCTGCAAGTTTGGTCAACCCCATGTAAGTTATGGGGCAGTAACAAGACACTTTTCAAAACGTGTTTTTCAGCCCGAAATAAACGCGTTTTTTCAGACAACTGAATCTCCTTGTAATAGTAAGGCTCAGAAGAGCCCACACACTCAGCCCTTAACCCCAGTGTACAGAAAGTGTCAAAACGTGTTTTCCAGCAGAAATAAACATGTTTCTGCAAGTTTGGTCAACCCCATGTAAGTTATGGGGCAGTAACATCACACTTTTCAAAACATGTTTTTCAGCCCGAAATAAACACGTTTTTTCAGACAACTGAATCTACTTGTAACAGCAAGGCTCAGAAGTGCCCACACACTCAGCCCTTAACCCCAGTGTGCAGAAAGGGTCAAAACGTGTTTTTCAGCAGAAATAAACATGTTTCTGCAAGTTTGGTCAACCCCATGTAAGTTATGGGGCAGTAACAAGACACTTTTCAAAACGTGTTTTTCAGCCCGAAATAAACGCGTTTTTTCAGACAACTGAATCTACTTGTAACAGCAAGGCTCAGAAGTGCCCACACACTCAGCCCTTAACCCCAGTGTGCAGAAAGTGTCAAAACGTGTTTTTCAGCAGAAATAAACATGTTTCTGCAAGTTTGGTCAACCCCATGTAAGTTATGGGGCAGTAACAAGACACTTTTCAAAACGTGTTTTTCAGCCCGAAATAAACGCGTTTTTTCAGACAACTGAATCTCCTTGTAATAGCAATGCTCAGAAGAGCCCACACACTCAGCCCTTAACCCCAGTGTACAGAAAGTGTCAAAACGTGTTTTCCAGCAGAAATAAACATGTTTCTGCAAGTTTGGTCAACCCCATGTAAGTTATGGGGCAGTAACATCACACTTTTCAAAACGTGTTTTTCAGCCCGAAATAAACGCGTTTTTTCAGACAACTGAATCTACTTGTAACAGCAAGGCTCAGAAGTGCCCACACACTCAGCCCTTAACCCCAGTGTGCAGAAAGGGTCAAAACGTGTTTTTCAGCAGAAATAAACATGTTTCTGCAAGTTTGGTCAACCCCATGTAAGTTATGGGGCAGTAACAAGACACTTTTCAAAACGTGTTTTTCAGCCCGAAATAAACGCGTTTTTTCAGACAACTGAATCTCCTTGTAATAGCAAGGCTCAGAAGAGCCCACACACTCAGCCCTTAACCCCAGTGTACAGAAAGTGTCAAAACGTGTTTTCCAGCAGAAATAAACATGTTTCTGCAAGTTTGGTCAACCCCATGTAAGTTATGGGGCAGTAACATCACACTTTTCAAAACGTGTTTTTCAGCCCGAAATAAACGCGTTTTTTCAGACAACTGAATCTACTTGTAACAGCAAGGCTCAGAAGTGCCTACACACTCAGCCCTTAACCCCAGTGTGCAGAAAGTGTCAAAACGTGTTTTTCAGCAGAAATAAACATGTTTCTGCAAGTTTGGTCAACCCCATGTAAGTTATGGGGCAGTAACAAGACACTTTTCAAAACGTGTTTTTCAGCCCGAAATAAACGCGTTTTTTCAGACAACTGAATCTCCTTGTAATAGCAAGGCTCAGAAGAGCCCACACACTCAGCCCTTAACACCAGTGTACAGAAAGTGTCCAAACGTGTTTTTCAGCAGAAATAAACATGTTTCTGCAAGTTTGATCACCCCCATGTAAGTTATGGGGCAGTAACAAGACACTTTTCAAAACGTGTTTTTCAGCCCGAAATAAACGCGTTTTTTCAGACAACTGAATCCCCTTGTAATAGCAAGGCTCAGAAGAGCCCACACACTCAGCCCTTAGCCCCAGTGTACAGAAAGTGTCAAAACGTGTTTTCCAGCAGAAATAAACATGTTTCTGCAAGTTTGGTCAACCCCATGTAAGTTATGGGGCAGTAACATCACACTTTTCAAAACGTGTTTTTCAGCCCGAAATAAACGCGTTTTTTCAGACAACTGAATCTACTTGTAACAGCAAGGCTCAGAAGTGCCCACACACTCAGCCCTTAACCCCAGTGTGCAGAAAGGGTCAAAACGTGTTTTTCAGCAGAAATAAACATGTTTCTGCAAGTTTGGTCAACCCCATGTAAGTTATGGGGCAGTAACAAGACACTTTTCAAAACGTGTTTTTCAGCCCGAAATAAACGCGTTTTTTCAGACAACTGAATCTCCTTGTAATAGCAAGGCTCAGAAGAGCCCACACACTCAGCCCTTAACCCCAGTGTACAGAAAGTGTCAAAACGTGTTTTCCAGCAGAAATAAACATGTTTCTGCAAGTTTGGTCAACCCCATGTAAGTTATGGGGCAGTAACATCACACTTTTCAAAACGTGTTTTTCAGCCCGAAATAAACGCGTTTTTTCAGACAACTGAATCTACTTGTAACAGCAAGGCTCAGAAGTGCCCACACACTCAGCCCTTAACCCCAGTGTGCAGAAAGGGTCAAAACGTGTTTTTCAGCAGAAATAAACATGTTTCTGCAAGTTTGGTCAACCCCATGTAAGTTATGGGGCAGTAACAAGACACTTTTCAAAACGTGTTTTTCAGCCCGAAATAAACGCGTTTTTTCAGACAGCAGAATCTCAGTGTAACTGCTAGGCTCAGAAGACCCCACACACTCAGCTCTTAACCCCAGTGTGCAGAAAGTGTCCAAACGTGTTTTTCAGCAGAAATAAACATGTTTCTGCAAGTTTGGTCACCCCCATGTAAGTTATGGGGCAGTAACAAGACACTTTTCAAAACGTGTTTTTCAGCCCGAAATAAACGCGTTTTTTCAGACAACTGAATCTCCTTGTAATAGCAAGGCTCAGAAGAGCCCACACACTCAGCCCTTAACCCCAGTGTACAGAAAGTGTCCAAACGTGTTTTTCAGCAGAAATAAACATGTTTCTGCAAGTTTGGTCACCCCCATGTAAGTTATGGGGCAGTAACAAGACACTTTTCAAAACGTGTTTTTCAGCCCGAAATAAACGCGTTTTTTCAGACAACTGAATCTACTTGTAACAGCAAGGCTCAGAAGTGCCCACACACTCAGCCCTTAACCCCAGTGTGCAGAAAGGGTCAAAACGTGTTTTTCAGCAGAAATAAACATGTTTCTGCAAGTTTGGTCAACCCCATGTAAGTTATGGGGCAGTAACAAGACACTTTTCAAAACGTGTTTTTCAGCCCGAAATAAACGCGTTTTTTCAGACAACTGAATCTCCTTGTAATAGTAAGGCTCAGAAGAGCCCACACACTCAGCCCTTAACCCCAGTGTACAGAAAGTGTCAAAACGTGTTTTCCAGCAGAAATAAACATGTTTCTGCAAGTTTGGTCAACCCCATGTAAGTTATGGGGCAGTAACATCACACTTTTCAAAACATGTTTTTCAGCCCGAAATAAACACGTTTTTTCAGACAACTGAATCTACTTGTAACAGCAAGGCTCAGAAGTGCCCACACACTCAGCCCTTAACCCCAGTGTGCAGAAAGGGTCAAAACGTGTTTTTCAGCAGAAATAAACATGTTTCTGCAAGTTTGGTCAACCCCATGTAAGTTATGGGGCAGTAACAAGACACTTTTCAAAACGTGTTTTTCAGCCCGAAATAAACGCGTTTTTTCAGACAACTGAATCTACTTGTAACAGCAAGGCTCAGAAGTGCCCACACACTCAGCCCTTAACCCCAGTGTGCAGAAAGTGTCAAAACGTGTTTTTCAGCAGAAATAAACATGTTTCTGCAAGTTTGGTCAACCCCATGTAAGTTATGGGGCAGTAACAAGACACTTTTCAAAACGTGTTTTTCAGCCCGAAATAAACGCGTTTTTTCAGACAACTGAATCTCCTTGTAATAGCAATGCTCAGAAGAGCCCACACACTCAGCCCTTAACCCCAGTGTACAGAAAGTGTCAAAACGTGTTTTCCAGCAGAAATAAACATGTTTCTGCAAGTTTGGTCAACCCCATGTAAGTTATGGGGCAGTAACATCACACTTTTCAAAACGTGTTTTTCAGCCCGAAATAAACGCGTTTTTTCAGACAACTGAATCTACTTGTAACAGCAAGGCTCAGAAGTGCCCACACACTCAGCCCTTAACCCCAGTGTGCAGAAAGTGTCAAAACGTGTTTTCCAGCAGAAATAAACATGTTTCTGCAAGTTTGGTCAACCCCATGTAAGTTATGGGGCAGTAACAAGACACTTTTCAAAACGTGTTTTTCAGCCCGAAATAAACGCGTTTTTTCAGACAACTGAATCTCCTTGTAATAGCAAGGCTCAGAAGAGCCCACACACTCAGCCCTTAACCCCAGTGTACAGAAAGTGTCCAAACGTGTTTTTCAGCAGAAATAAACATGTTTCTGCAAGTTTGGTCACCCCCATGTAAGTTATGGGGCAGTAACAAGACACTTTTCAAAACGTGTTTTTCAGCCCGAAATAAACGCGTTTTTTCAGACAACTGAATCTCCTTGTAATAGCAAGGCTCAGAAGAGCCCACACACTCAGCCCTTAACCCCAGTGTACAGAAAGTGTCAAAACGTGTTTTGCAGCAGAAATAAACATGTTTCTGCAAGTTTGGTCAACCCCATGTAAGTTATGGGGCAGTAACAAGACACTTTTCAAAACGTGTTTTTCAGCCCGAAATAAACGCGTTTTTTCAGACAACTGAATCTCCTTGTAATAGCAAGGCTCAGAAGTGCCCACACACTCAGCCCTTAACCCCAGTGTGCAGAAAGGGTCAAAACGTGTTTTTCAGCAGAAATAAACATGTTTCTGCAAGTTTGGTCAACCCCATGTAAGTTATGGGGCAGTAACAAGACACTTTTCAAAACGTGTTTTTCAGCCCGAAATAAACGCGTTTTTTCAGACAACTGAATCTCCTTGTAATAGCAAGGCTCAGAAGAGCCCACACACTCAGCCCTTAACACCAGTGTACAGAAAGTGTCCAAACGTGTTTTTCAGCAGAAATAAACATGTTTCTGCAAGTTTGATCACCCCCATGTAAGTTATGGGGCAGTAACAAGACACTTTTCAAAACGTGTTTTTCAGCCCGAAATAAACGCGTTTTTTCAGACAACTGAATCCCCTTGTAATAGCAAGGCTCAGAAGAGCCCACACACTCAGCCCTTAACCCCAGTGTACAGAAAGTGTCAAAACGTGTTTTCCAGCAGAAATAAACATGTTTCTGCAAGTTTGGTCAACCCCATGTAAGTTATGGGGCAGTAACATCACACTTTTCAAAACGTGTTTTTCAGCCCGAAATAAACGCGTTTTTTCAGACAACTGAATCTACTTGTAACAGCAAGGCTCAGAAGTGCCCACACACTCAGCCCTTAACCCCAGTGTGCAGAAAGTGTCAAAACGTGTTTTCCAGCAGAAATAAACATGTTTCTGCAAGTTTGGTCAACCCCATGTAAGTTATGGGGCAGTAACAAGACACTTTTCAAAACGTGTTTTTCAGCCCGAAATAAACGCGTTTTTTCAGACAACTGAATCTCCTTGTAATAGTAAGGCTCAGAAGAGCCCACACACTCAGCCCTTAACCCCAGTGTACAGAAAGTGTCAAAACGTGTTTTCCAGCAGAAATAAACATGTTTCTGCAAGTTTGGTCAACCCCATGTAAGTTATGGGGCAGTAACATCACACTTTTCAAAACATGTTTTTCAGCCCGAAATAAACACGTTTTTTCAGACAACTGAATCTACTTGTAACAGCAAGGCTCAGAAGTGCCCACACACTCAGCCCTTAACCCCAGTGTGCAGAAAGGGTCAAAACGTGTTTTTCAGCAGAAATAAACATGTTTCTGCAAGTTTGGTCAACCCCATGTAAGTTATGGGGCAGTAACAAGACACTTTTCAAAACGTGTTTTTCAGCCCGAAATAAACGCGTTTTTTCAGACAACTGAATCTACTTGTAACAGCAAGGCTCAGAAGTGCCCACACACTCAGCCCTTAACCCCAGTGTGCAGAAAGTGTCAAAACGTGTTTTTCAGCAGAAATAAACATGTTTCTGCAAGTTTGGTCAACCCCATGTAAGTTATGGGGCAGTAACAAGACACTTTTCAAAACGTGTTTTTCAGCCCGAAATAAACGCGTTTTTTCAGACAACTGAATCTCCTTGTAATAGCAATGCTCAGAAGAGCCCACACACTCAGCCCTTAACCCCAGTGTACAGAAAGTGTCAAAACGTGTTTTCCAGCAGAAATAAACATGTTTCTGCAAGTTTGGTCAACCCCATGTAAGTTATGGGGCAGTAACATCACACTTTTCAAAACGTGTTTTTCAGCCCGAAATAAACGCGTTTTTTCAGACAACTGAATCTACTTGTAACAGCAAGGCTCAGAAGTGCCCACACACTCAGCCCTTAACCCCAGTGTGCAGAAAGGGTCAAAACGTGTTTTTCAGCAGAAATAAACATGTTTCTGCAAGTTTGGTCAACCCCATGTAAGTTATGGGGCAGTAACAAGACACTTTTCAAAACGTGTTTTTCAGCCCGAAATAAACGCGTTTTTTCAGACAACTGAATCTCCTTGTAATAGCAAGGCTCAGAAGAGCCCACACACTCAGCCCTTAACCCCAGTGTACAGAAAGTGTCAAAACGTGTTTTCCAGCAGAAATAAACATGTTTCTGCAAGTTTGGTCAACCCCATGTAAGTTATGGGGCAGTAACATCACACTTTTCAAAACGTGTTTTTCAGCCCGAAATAAACGCGTTTTTTCAGACAACTGAATCTACTTGTAACAGCAAGGCTCAGAAGTGCCTACACACTCAGCCCTTAACCCCAGTGTGCAGAAAGTGTCAAAACGTGTTTTTCAGCAGAAATAAACATGTTTCTGCAAGTTTGGTCAACCCCATGTAAGTTATGGGGCAGTAACAAGACACTTTTCAAAACGTGTTTTTCAGCCCGAAATAAACGCGTTTTTTCAGACAACTGAATCTCCTTGTAATAGCAAGGCTCAGAAGAGCCCACACACTCAGCCCTTAACACCAGTGTACAGAAAGTGTCCAAACGTGTTTTTCAGCAGAAATAAACATGTTTCTGCAAGTTTGATCACCCCCATGTAAGTTATGGGGCAGTAACAAGACACTTTTCAAAACGTGTTTTTCAGCCCGAAATAAACGCGTTTTTTCAGACAACTGAATCCCCTTGTAATAGCAAGGCTCAGAAGAGCCCACACACTCAGCCCTTAGCCCCAGTGTACAGAAAGTGTCAAAACGTGTTTTCCAGCAGAAATAAACATGTTTCTGCAAGTTTGGTCAACCCCATGTAAGTTATGGGGCAGTAACATCACACTTTTCAAAACGTGTTTTTCAGCCCGAAATAAACGCGTTTTTTCAGACAACTGAATCTACTTGTAACAGCAAGGCTCAGAAGTGCCCACACACTCAGCCCTTAACCCCAGTGTGCAGAAAGGGTCAAAACGTGTTTTTCAGCAGAAATAAACATGTTTCTGCAAGTTTGGTCAACCCCATGTAAGTTATGGGGCAGTAACAAGACACTTTTCAAAACGTGTTTTTCAGCCCGAAATAAACGCGTTTTTTCAGACAACTGAATCTCCTTGTAATAGCAAGGCTCAGAAGAGCCCACACACTCAGCCCTTAACCCCAGTGTACAGAAAGTGTCAAAACGTGTTTTCCAGCAGAAATAAACATGTTTCTGCAAGTTTGGTCAACCCCATGTAAGTTATGGGGCAGTAACATCACACTTTTCAAAACGTGTTTTTCAGCCCGAAATAAACGCGTTTTTTCAGACAACTGAATCTACTTGTAACAGCAAGGCTCAGAAGTGCCCACACACTCAGCCCTTAACCCCAGTGTGCAGAAAGGGTCAAAACGTGTTTTTCAGCAGAAATAAACATGTTTCTGCAAGTTTGGTCAACCCCATGTAAGTTATGGGGCAGTAACAAGACACTTTTCAAAACGTGTTTTTCAGCCCGAAATAAACGCGTTTTTTCAGACAGCAGAATCTCAGTGTAACTGCTAGGCTCAGAAGACCCCACACACTCAGCTCTTAACCCCAGTGTGCAGAAAGTGTCCAAACGTGTTTTTCAGCAGAAATAAACATGTTTCTGCAAGTTTGGTCACCCCCATGTAAGTTATGGGGCAGTAACAAGACACTTTTCAAAACGTGTTTTTCAGCCCGAAATAAACGCGTTTTTTCAGACAACTGAATCTCCTTGTAATAGCAAGGCTCAGAAGAGCCCACACACTCAGCCCTTAACCCCAGTGTACAGAAAGTGTCCAAACGTGTTTTTCAGCAGAAATAAACATGTTTCTGCAAGTTTGGTCACCCCCATGTAAGTTATGGGGCAGTAACAAGACACTTTTCAAAACGTGTTTTTCAGCCCGAAATAAACGCGTTTTTTCAGACAACTGAATCTACTTGTAACAGCAAGGCTCAGAAGTGCCCACACACTCAGCCCTTAACCCCAGTGTGCAGAAAGGGTCAAAACGTGTTTTTCAGCAGAAATAAACATGTTTCTGCAAGTTTGGTCAACCCCATGTAAGTTATGGGGCAGTAACAACACACTTTTCAAAACGTGTTTTTCAGCCCGAAATAAACGCGTTTTTTCAGACAACTGAATCTACTTGTAACAGCAAGGCTCAGAAGTGCCCACACACTCAGCCCTTAACCCCAGTGTGCAGAAAGGGTCAAAACGTGTTTTTCAGCAGAAATAAACATGTTTCTGCAAGTTTGGTCAACCCCATGTAAGTTATGGGGCAGTAACAAGACACTTTTCAAAACGTGTTTTTCAGCCCGAAATAAACGCGTTTTTTCAGACAGCAGAATCTCAGTGTAACTGCTAGGCTCAGAAGACCCCACAATCTCAGCTCTTAACCCCAGTGTGCAGAAAGTGTCCAAACGTGTTTTTCAGCAGAAATAAACATGTTTCTGCAAGTTTGGTCACCCCCATGTAAGTTATGGGGCAGTAACAAGACACTTTTCAAAACGTGTTTTTCAGCCCGAAATAAACGCGTTTTTTCAGACAACTGAATCTCCTTGTAACAGCAAGGCTCAGAAGTGCCCACACACTCAGCCCTTAACCCCAGTGTACAGAAAGTGTCAAAACGTGTTTTTCAGCAGAAATAAACATGTTTCTGCAAGTTTGGTCAACCCCATGTAAGTTATGGGGCAGTAACAAGACACTTTTCAAAACGTGTTTTTCAGCCCGAAATAAACGCGTTTTTTCAGACAACTGAATCTACTTGTAACAGCAAGGCTCAGAAGTGCCCACACACTTATCCCTTAACCCCAGTGTGCAGAAAGGGTCAAAACGTGTTTTTCAGCAGAAATAAACATGTTTCTGCAAGTTTGGTCAACCCCATGTAAGTTATGGGGCAGTAAGAAGACACTTTTCAAAACGTGTTTTTCAGCCCGAAATAAACGCGTTTTTTCAGACAGCAGAATCTCAGTGTAACTGCTAGGCTCAAAAGACCCCACACACTCAGCTCTTAACCCCAGTGTGCAGAAAGTGTCCAAACGTGTTTTTCAGCAGAAATAAACATGTTTCTGCAAGTTTGGTCACCCCCATGTAAGTTATGGGGCAGTAACAAGACACTTTTCAAAACGTGTTTTTCAGCCCGAAATAAACGCGTTTTTTCAGACAACTGAATCTCCTTGTAATAGCAAGGCTCAGAAGAGCCCACACACTCAGCCCTTAACACCAGTGTACAGAAAGTGTCCAAACGTGTTTTTCAGCAGAAATAAACATGTTTCTGCAAGTTTGGTCACCCCCATGTAAGTTATGGGGCAGTTACAAGACACTTTTCAAAACGTGTTTTTCAGCCCGAAATAAACGCGTTTTTTCAGACAACTGAATCCCCTTGTAATAGCAAGGCTCAGAAGAGCCCACACACTCAGCCCTTAACCCCAGTGTACAGAAAGTGTCAAAACGTGTTTTCCAGCAGAAATAAACATGTTTCTGCAAGTTTGGTCAACCCCATGTAAGTTATGGGGCAGTAACAAGACACTTTTCAAAACGTGTTTTTCAGCCCGAAATAAACGCGTTTTTTCAGACAACTGAATCTCCTTGTAATAGCAAGGCTCAGAAGAGCCCACACACTCAGCCCTTAACCCCAGTGTACAGAAAGTGTCAAAACGTGTTTTCCAGCAGAAATAAACATGTTTCTGCAAGTTTGGTCACCCCCATGTAAGTTATGGGGCAGTAACAAGACACTTTTCAAAACGTGTTTTTCAGCCCGAAATAAACGCGTTTTTTCAGACAACTGAATCTACTTGTAACAGCAAGGCTCAGAAGTGCCCACACACTCAGCCCTTAACCCCAGTGTGCAGAAAGGGTCAAAACGTGTTTTTCAGCAGAAATAAACATGTTTCTGCAAGTTTGGTCAACCCCATGTAAGTTATGGGGCAGTAACAAGACACTTTTCAAAACGTGTTTTTCAGCCCGAAATAAACGCGTTTTTTCAGACAACTGAATCTCCTTGTAATAGCAAGGCTCAGAAGAGCCCACACACTCAGCCCTTAACCCCAGTGTACAGAAAGTGTCAAAACGTGTTTTCCAGCAGAAATAAACATGTTTCTGCAAGTTTGGTCAACCCCATGTAAGTTATGGGGCAGTAACATCACACTTTTCAAAACGTGTTTTTCAGCCCGAAATAAACGCGTTTTTTCAGACAACTGAATCTACTTGTAACAGCAAGGCTCAGAAGTGCCCACACACTCAGCCCTTAACCCCAGTGTGCAGAAAGGGTCAAAACGTGTTTTTCAGCAGAAATAAACATGTTTCTGCAAGTTTGGTCAACCCCATGTAAGTTATGGGGCAGTAACAAGACACTTTTCAAAACGTGTTTTTCAGCCCGAAATAAACGCGTTTTTTCAGACAACTGAATCTCCTTGTAATAGCAAGGCTCAGAAGAGCCCACACACTCAGCCCTTAACACCAGTGTACAGAAAGTGTCCAAACGTGTTTTTCAGCAGAAATAAACATGTTTCTGCAAGTTTGATCACCCCCATGTAAGTTATGGGGCAGTAACAAGACACTTTTCAAAACGTGTTTTTCAGCCCGAAATAAACGCGTTTTTTCAGACAACTGAATCCCCTTGTAATAGCAAGGCTCAGAAGAGCCCACACACTCAGCCCTTAACCCCAGTGTACAGAAAGTGTCAAAACGTGTTTTCCAGCAGAAATAAACATGTTTCTGCAAGTTTGGTCAACCCCATGTAAGTTATGGGGCAGTAACATCACACTTTTCAAAACGTGTTTTTCAGCCCGAAATAAACGCGTTTTTTCAGACAACTGAATCTACTTGTAACAGCAAGGCTCAGAAGTGCCCACACACTCAGCCCTTAACCCCAGTGTGCAGAAAGTGTCAAAACGTGTTTTCCAGCAGAAATAAACATGTTTCTGCAAGTTTGGTCAACCCCATGTAAGTTATGGGGCAGTAACAAGACACTTTTCAAAACGTGTTTTTCAGCCCGAAATAAACGCGTTTTTTCAGACAACTGAATCTCCTTGTAATAGCAAGGCTCAGAAGAGCCCACACACTCAGCCCTTAACCCCAGTGTACAGAAAGTGTCCAAACGTGTTTTTCAGCAGAAATAAACATGTTTCTGCAAGTTTGGTCACCCCCATGTAAGTTATGGGGCAGTAACAAGACACTTTTCAAAACGTGTTTTTCAGCCCGAAATAAACGCGTTTTTTCAGACAACTGAATCTCCTTGTAATAGCAAGGCTCAGAAGAGCCCACACACTCAGCCCTTAACCCCAGTGTACAGAAAGTGTCAAAACGTGTTTTGCAGCAGAAATAAACATGTTTCTGCAAGTTTGGTCAACCCCATGTAAGTTATGGGGCAGTAACAAGACACTTTTCAAAACGTGTTTTTCAGCCCGAAATAAACGCGTTTTTTCAGACAACTGAATCTCCTTGTAATAGCAAGGCTCAGAAGTGCCCACACACTCAGCCCTTAACCCCAGTGTGCAGAAAGGGTCAAAACGTGTTTTTCAGCAGAAATAAACATGTTTCTGCAAGTTTGGTCAACCCCATGTAAGTTATGGGGCAGTAACAAGACACTTTTCAAAACGTGTTTTTCAGCCCGAAATAAACGCGTTTTTTCAGACAACTGAATCTACTTGTAACAGCAAGGCTCAGAAGTGCCCACACACTCAGCCCTTAACCCCAGTGTGCAGAATGTGTCAAAACGTGTTTTTCAGCAGAAATAAACATGTTTCTGCAAGTTTGGTCAACCCCATGTAAGTTATGGGGCAGTAACAAGACACTTTTCAAAACGTGTTTTTCAGCCCGAAATAAACGCGTTTTTTCAGACAACTGAATCTCCTTGTAATAGCAAGGCTCAGAAGAGCCCACACACTCAGCCCTTAACACCAGTGTACAGAAAGTGTCCAAACGTGTTTTTCAGCAGAAATAAACATGTTTCTGCAAGTTTGATCACCCCCATGTAAGTTATGGGGCAGTAACAAGACACTTTTCAAAACGTGTTTTTCAGCCCGAAATAAACGCGTTTTTTCAGACAACTGAATCCCCTTGTAATAGCAAGGCTCAGAAGAGCCCACACACTCAGCCCTTAACCCCAGTGTACAGAAAGTGTCAAAACGTGTTTTCCAGCAGAAATAAACATGTTTCTGCAAGTTTGGTCAACCCCATGTAAGTTATGGGGCAGTAACATCACACTTTTCAAAACGTGTTTTTCAGCCCGAAATAAACGCGTTTTTTCAGACAACTGAATCTACTTGTAACAGCAAGGCTCAGAAGTGCCCACACACTCAGCCCTTAACCCCAGTGTGCAGAAAGTGTCAAAACGTGTTTTCCAGCAGAAATAAACATGTTTCTGCAAGTTTGGTCACCCCCATGTAAGTTATGGGGCAGTAACAAGACACTTTTCAAAACGTGTTTTTCAGCCCGAAATAAACGCGTTTTTTCAGACAACTGAATCTCCTTGTAATAGCAAGGCTCAGAAGAGCCCACACACTCAGCCCTTAACCCCAGTGTACAGAAAGTGTCAAAACGTGTTTTGCAGCAGAAATAAACATGTTTCTGCAAGTTTGATCACCCCCATGTAAGTTATGGGGCAGTAACAAGACACTTTTCAAAACGTGTTTTTCAGCCCGAAATAAACGCGTTTTTTCAGACAACTGAATCCCCTTGTAATAGCAAGGCTCAGAAGAGCCCACACACTCAGCCCTTAACCCCAGTGTACAGAAAGTGTCAAAACGTGTTTTCCAGCAGAAATAAACATGTTTCTGCAAGTTTGGTCAACTTCATGTAAGTTATGGGGCAGTAACATCACACTTTTCAAAACGTGTTTTTCAGCCCGAAATAAACGCGTTTTTTCAGACAACTGAATCTACTTGTAACAGCAAGGCTCAGAAGTGCCCACACACTCAGCCCTTAACCCCAGTGTGCAGAAAGTGTCAAAACGTGTTTTCCAGCAGAAATAAACATGTTTCTGCAAGTTTGGTCAACCCCATGTAAGTTATGGGGCAGTAACAAGACACTTTTCAAAACGTGTTTTTCAGCCCGAAATAAACGCGTTTTTTCAGACAACTGAATCTCCTTGTAATAGTAAGGCTCAGAAGAGCCCACACACTCAGCCCTTAACCCCAGTGTACAGAAAGTGTCCAAACGTGTTTTTCAGCAGAAATAAACATGTTTCTGCAAGTTTGGTCACCCCCATGTAAGTTATGGGGCAGTAACAAGACACTTTTCAAAACGTGTTTTTCAGCCCGAAATAAACGCGTTTTTTCAGACAACTGAATCTCCTTGTAATAGCAAGGCTCAGAAGAGCCCACACACTCAGCCCTTAACCCCAGTGTACAGAAAGTGTCAAAACGTGTTTTCCAGCAGAAATAAACATGTTTCTGCAAGTTTGGTCAACCCCATGTAAGTTATGGGGCAGTAACAAGACACTTTTCAAAACGTGTTTTTCAGCCCTAAATAAACGCGTTTTTTCATACAACTGAATCTCCTTGTAATAGCAAGGCTCAGAAGAGCCCACACACTCAGCCCTTAACCCCAGTGTGCAGAAAGGGTCAAAACGTGTTTTCCAGCAGAAATAAACATGTTTCTGCAAGTTTGGTCACCCCCATGTAAGTTATGGGGCAGTAACAAGACACTTTTCAAAACGTGTTTTTCAGCCCGAAATAAACGCGTTTTTTCAGACAACTGAATCTACTTGTAACAGCAAGGCTCAGAAGTGCCCACACACTCAGCCCTTAACCCCAGTGTGCAGAAAGGGTCAAAACGTGTTTTTCAGCAGAAATAAACATGTTTCTGCAAGTTTGGTCAACCCCATGTAAGTTATGGGGCAGTAACAAGACACTTTTCAAAACGTGTTTTTCAGCCCGAAATAAACGCGTTTTTTCAGACAACTGAATCTCCTTGTAATAGCAAGGCTCAGAAGAGCCCACACACTCAGCCCTTAACACCAGTGTACAGAAAGTGTCCAAACGTGTTTTTCAGCAGAAATAAACATGTTTCTGCAAGTTTGATCACCCCCATGTAAGTTATGGGGCAGTAACAAGACACTTTTCAAAACGTGTTTTTCAGCCCGAAATAAACGCGTTTTTTCAGACAACTGAATCCCCTTGTAATAGCAAGGCTCAGAAGAGCCCACACACTCAGCCCTTAACCCCAGTGTACAGAAAGTGTCAAAACGTGTTTTCCAGCAGAAATAAACATGTTTCTGCAAGTTTGGTCAACCCCATGTAAGTTATGGGGCAGTAACATCACACTTTTCAAAACGTGTTTTTCAGCCCGAAATAAACGCGTTTTTTCAGACAACTGAATCTACTTGTAACAGCAAGGCTCAGAAGTGCCCACACACTCAGCCCTTAACCCCAGTGTGCAGAAAGTGTCAAAACGTGTTTTCCAGCAGAAATAAACATGTTTCTGCAAGTTTGGTCAACCCCATGTAAGTTATGGGGCAGTAACAAGACACTTTTCAAAACGTGTTTTTCAGCCCGAAATAAACGCGTTTTTTCAGACAACTGAATCTCCTTGTAATAGTAAGGCTCAGAAGAGCCCACACACTCAGCCCTTAACCCCAGTGTACAGAAAGTGTCCAAACGTGTTTTTCAGCAGAAATAAACATGTTTCTGCAAGTTTGGTCACCCCCATGTAAGTTATGGGGCAGTAACAAGACACTTTTCAAAACGTGTTTTTCAGCCCGAAATAAACGCGTTTTTTCAGACAACTGAATCTCCTTGTAATAGCAAGGCTCAGAAGAGCCCACACACTCAGCCCTTAACCCCAGTGTACAGAAAGTGTCAAAACGTGTTTTCCAGCAGAAATAAACATGTTTCTGCAAGTTTGGTCAACCCCATGTAAGTTATGGGGCAGTAACAAGACACTTTTCAAAACGTGTTTTTCAGCCCGAAATAAACGCGTTTTTTCAGACAACTGAATCTCCTTGTAATAGCAAGGCTCAGAAGTGCCCACACACTCAGCCCTTAACCCCAGTGTGCAGAAAGGGTCAAAACGTGTTTTTCAGCAGAAATAAACATGTTTCTGCAAGTTTGGTCAACCCCATGTAAGTTATGGGGCAGTAACAAGACACTTTTCAAAACGTGTTTTTCAGCCCGAAATAAACGCGTTTTTTCAGACAACTGAATCTACTTGTAACAGCAAGGCTCAGAAGTGCCCACACACTCAGCCCTTAACCCCAGTGTGCAGAATGTGTCAAAACGTGTTTTTCAGCAGAAATAAACATGTTTCTGCAAGTTTGGTCAACCCCATGTAAGTTATGGGGCAGTAACAAGACACTTTTCAAAACGTGTTTTTCAGCCCGAAATAAACGCGTTTTTTCAGACAACTGAATCTCCTTGTAATAGCAAGGCTCAGAAGAGCCCACACACTCAGCCCTTAACACCAGTGTACAGAAAGTGTCCAAACGTGTTTTTCAGCAGAAATAAACATGTTTCTGCAAGTTTGATCACCCCCATGTAAGTTATGGGGCAGTAACAAGACACTTTTCAAAACGTGTTTTTCAGCCCGAAATAAACGCGTTTTTTCAGACAACTGAATCCCCTTGTAATAGCAAGGCTCAGAAGAGCCCACACACTCAGCCCTTAACCCCAGTGTACAGAAAGTGTCAAAACGTGTTTTCCAGCAGAAATAAACATGTTTCTGCAAGTTTGGTCAACCCCATGTAAGTTATGGGGCAGTAACATCACACTTTTCAAAACGTGTTTTTCAGCCCGAAATAAACGCGTTTTTTCAGACAACTGAATCTACTTGTAACAGCAAGGCTCAGAAGTGCCCACACACTCAGCCCTTAACCCCAGTGTGCAGAAAGTGTCAAAACGTGTTTTCCAGCAGAAATAAACATGTTTCTGCAAGTTTGGTCAACCCCATGTAAGTTATGGGGCAGTAACAAGACACTTTTCAAAACGTGTTTTTCAGCCCGAAATAAACGCGTTTTTTCAGACAACTGAATCTCCTTGTAATAGTAAGGCTCAGAAGAGCCCACACACTCAGCCCTTAACCCCAGTGTACAGAAAGTGTCCAAACGTGTTTTTCAGCAGAAATAAACATGTTTCTGCAAGTTTGGTCACCCCCATGTAAGTTATGGGGCAGTAACAAGACACTTTTCAAAACGTGTTTTTCAGCCCGAAATAAACGCGTTTTTTCAGACAACTGAATCTCCTTGTAATAGCAAGGCTCAGAAGAGCCCACACACTCAGCCCTTAACCCCAGTGTACAGAAAGTGTCAAAACGTGTTTTCCAGCAGAAATAAACATGTTTCTGCAAGTTTGGTCAACCCCATGTAAGTTATGGGGCAGTAACAAGACACTTTTCAAAACGTGTTTTTCAGCCCTAAATAAACGCGTTTTTTCATACAACTGAATCTCCTTGTAATAGCAAGGCTCAGAAGTGCCCACACACTCAGCCCTTAACCCCAGTGTGCAGAAAGGGTCAAAACGTGTTTTTCAGCAGAAATAAACATGTTTCTGCAAGTTTGGTCAACCCCATGTAAGTTATGGGGCAGTAACAAGACACTTTTCAAAACGTGTTTTTCAGCCCGAAATAAACGCGTTTTTTCAGACAACTGAATCTACTTGTAACAGCAAGGCTCAGAAGTGCCCACACACTCAGCCCTTAACCCCAGTGTGCAGAAAGGGTCAAAACGTGTTTTTCAGCAGAAATAAACATGTTTCTGCAAGTTTGGTCAACCCCATGTAAGTTATGGGGCAGTAACAAGACACTTTTCAAAACGTGTTTTTCAGCCCGAAATAAACGCGTTTTTTCAGACAACTGAATCTCCTTGTAATAGTAAGGCTCAGAAGAGCCCACACACTCAGCCCTTAACCCCAGTGTACAGAAAGTGTCCAAACGTGTTTTTCAGCAGAAATAAACATGTTTCTGCAAGTTTGGTCACCCCCATGTAAGTTATGGGGCAGTAACAAGACACTTTTCAAAACGTGTTTTTCAGCCCGAAATAAACGCGTTTTTTCAGACAACTGAATCTCCTTGTAATAGCAAGGCTCAGAAGAGCCCACACACTCAGCCCTTAACCCCAGTGTACAGAAAGTGTCAAAACGTGTTTTCCAGCAGAAATAAACATGTTTCTGCAAGTTTGGTCAACCCCATGTAAGTTATGGGGCAGTAACAAGACACTTTTCAAAACGTGTTTTTCAGCCCGAAATAAACGCGTTTTTTCATACAACTGAATCTCCTTGTAATAGCAAGGCTCAGAAGTGCCCACACACTCAGCCCTTAACCCCAGTGTGCAGAAAGTGTCAAAACGTGTTTTTCAGCAGAAATAAACATGTTTCTGCAAGTTTGGTCAACCCCATGTAAGTTATGGGGCAGTAACATCACACTTTTCAAAACGTGTTTTTCAGCCCGAAATAAACGCGTTTTTTCAGACAACTGAATCTACTTGTAACAGCAAGGCTCAGAAGTGCCCACACACTCAGCCCTTAACCCCAGTCTGCAGAAAGGGTCAAAACGTGTTTTTCAGCAGAAATAAACATGTTTCTGCAAGTTTGGTCAACCCCATGTAAGTTATGGGGCAGTAACAAGACACTTTTCAAAACGTGTTTTTCAGCCCGAAATAAACGCGTTTTTTCAGACAACTGAATCTCCTTGTAATAGCAAGGCTCAGAAGAGCCCACACACTCAGCCCTTAACCCCAGTGTACAGAAAGTGTCAAAACGTGTTTTCCAGCAGAAATAAACATGTTTCTGCAAGTTTGGTCACCCCCATGTAAGTTATGGGGCAGTAACAAGACACTTTTCAAAACGTGTTTTTCAGCCCGAAATAAACGCGTTTTTTCAGACAACTGAATCTACTTGTAACAGCAAGGCTCAGAAGTGCCCACACACTCAGCCCTTAACCCCAGTGTGCAGAAAGGGTCAAAACGTGTTTTTCAGCAGAAATAAACATGTTTCTGCAAGTTTGGTCAACCCCATGTAAGTTATGGGGCAGTAACAAGACACTTTTCAAAACGTGTTTTTCAGCCCGAAATAAACGCGTTTTTTCAGACAACTGAATCTCCTTGTAATAGCAAGGCTCAGAAGAGCCCACACACTCAGCCCTTAACCCCAGTGTACAGAAAGTGTCCAAACGTGTTTTTCAGCAGAAATAAACATGTTTCTGCAAGTTTGGTCACCCCCATGTAAGTTATGGGGCAGTAACAAGACACTTTTCAAAACGTGTTTTTCAGCCCGAAATAAACGCGTTTTTTCAGACAACTGAATCTACTTGTAACAGCAAGGCTCAGAAGTGCCCACACACTCAGCCCTTAACCCCAGTGTGCAGAAAGGGTCAAAACGTGTTTTTCAGCAGAAATAAACATGTTTCTGCAAGTTTGGTCAACCCCATGTAAGTTATGGGGCAGTAACAAGACACATTTCAAAACGTGTTTTTCAGCCCGAAATAAACGCGTTTTTTCAGACAACTGAATCTCCTTGTAATAGTAAGGCTCAGAAGAGCCCACACACTCAGCCCTTAACCCCAGTGTACAGAAAGTGTCAAAACGTGTTTTCCAGCAGAAATAAACATGTTTCTGCAAGTTTGGTCAACCCCATGTAAGTTATGGGGCAGTAACATCACACTTTTCAAAACATGTTTTTCAGCCCGAAATAAACACGTTTTTTCAGACAACTGAATCTACTTGTAACAGCAAGGCTCAGAAGTGCCCACACACTCAGCCCTTAACCCCAGTGTGCAGAAAGGGTCAAAACGTGTTTTTCAGCAGAAATAAACATGTTTCTGCAAGTTTGGTCAACCCCATGTAAGTTATGGGGCAGTAACAAGACACTTTTCAAAACGTGTTTTTCAGCCCGAAATAAACGCGTTTTTTTCAGACAACTGAATCTCCTTGTAATAGCAAGGCTCAGAAGAGCCCACACACTCAGCCCTTAACCCCAGTGTACAGAAAGTGTCAAAACGTGTTTTCCAGCAGAAATAAACATGTTTCTGCAAGTTTGGTCAACCCCATGTAAGTTATGGGGCAGTAACAAGACACTTTTCAAAACGTGTTTTTCAGCCCGAAATAAACGCGTTTTTTCATACAACTGAATCTCCTTGTAATAGCAAGGCTCAGAAGTGCCCACACACTCAGCCCTTAACCCCAGTGTGCAGAAAGTGTCAAAACGTGTTTTTCAGCAGAAATAAACATGTTTCTGCAAGTTTGGTCAACCCCATGTAAGTTATGGGGCAGTAACATCACACTTTTCAAAACGTGTTTTTCAGCCCGAAATAAACGCGTTTTTTCAGACAACTGAATCTCCTTGTAATAGTAAGGCTCAGAAGAGCCCACACACTCAGCCCTTAACCCCAGTGTACAGAAAGTGTCCAAACGTGTTTTTCAGCAGAAATAAACATGTTTCTGCAAGTTTGGTCACCCCCATGTAAGTTATGGGGCAGTAACAAGACACTTTTCAAAACGTGTTTTTCAGCCCGAAATAAACGCGTTTTTTCATACAACTGAATCTCCTTGTAATAGCAAGGCTCAGAAGAGCCCACACACTCAGCCCTTAACCCCAGTGTGCAGAAAGGGTCAAAACGTGTTTTTCAGCAGAAATAAACATGTTTCTGCAAGTTTGGTCAACCCCATGTAAGTTATGGGGCAGTAACATCACACTTTTCAAAACGTGTTTTTCAACCCGAAATAAACGCGTTTTTTCAGACAACTGAATCTCCTTGTAATAGCAAGGCTCAGAAGAGCCCACACACTCAGCCCTTAACCCCAGTGTACAGAAAGTGTCAAAACGTGTTTTCCAGCAGAAATAAACATGTTTCTGCAAGTTTGGTCAACCCCATGTAAGTTATGGGGCAGTAACAAGACACTTTTCAAAACGTGTTTTTCAGCCCGAAATAAACGCGTTTTTTCAGACAACTGAATCTACTTGTAACAGCAAGGCTCAGAAGTGCCCACACACTCAGCCCTTAACCCCAGTGTGCAGAAAGGGTCAAAACGTGTTTTTCAGCAGAAATAAACATGTTTCTGCAAGTTTGGTCAACCCCATGTAAGTTATGGGGCAGTAACAAGACACTTTTCAAAACGTGTTTTTCAGCCCGAAATAAACGCGTTTTTTCAGACAACTGAATCTCCTTGTAATAGCAAGGCTCAGAAGAGCCCACACACTCAGCCCTTAACCCCAGTGTACAGAAAGTGTCCAAACGTGTTTTTCAGCAGAAATAAACATGTTTCTGCAAGTTTGGTCACCCCCATGTAAGTTATGGGGCAGTAACAAGACACTTTTCAAAACGTGTTTTTCAGCCCGAAATAAACGCGTTTTTTCAGACAACTGAATCTACTTGTAACAGCAAGGCTCAGAAGTGCCCACACACTCAGCCCTTAACCCCAGTGTGCAGAAAGGGTCAAAACGTGTTTTTCAGCAGAAATAAACATGTTTCTGCAAGTTTGGTCAACCCCATGTAAGTTATGGGGCAGTAACAAGACACATTTCAAAACGTGTTTTTCAGCCCGAAATAAACGCGTTTTTTCAGACAACTGAATCTCCTTGTAATAGTAAGGCTCAGAAGAGCCCACACACTCAGCCCTTAACCCCAGTGTACAGAAAGTGTCAAAACGTGTTTTCCAGCAGAAATAAACATGTTTCTGCAAGTTTGGTCAACCCCATGTAAGTTATGGGGCAGTAACATCACACTTTTCAAAACGTGTTTTTCAGCCCGAAATAAACGCGTTTTTTCAGACAACTGAATCTCCTTGTAATAGTAAGGCTCAGAAGAGCCCACACACTCAGCCCTTAACCCCAGTGTACAGAAAGTGTCCAAACGTGTTTTTCAGCAGAAATAAACATGTTTCTGCAAGTTTGGTCACCCCCATGTAAGTTATGGGGCAGTAACAAGACACTTTTCAAAACGTGTTTTTCAGCCCGAAATAAACGCGTTTTTTCATACAACTGAATCTCCTTGTAATAGCAAGGCTCAGAAGTGCCCACACACTCAGCCCTTAACCCCAGTGTGCAGAAAGTGTCAAAACGTGTTTTTCAGCAGAAATAAACATGTTTCTGCAAGTTTGGTCAACCCCATGTAAGTTATGGGGCAGTAACATCACACTTTTCAAAACGTGTTTTTCAGCCCGAAATAAACGCGTTTTTTCAGACAACTGAATCTCCTTGTAATAGTAAGGCTCAGAAGAGCCCACACACTCAGCCCTTAACCCCAGTGTACAGAAAGTGTCCAAACGTGTTTTTCAGCAGAAATAAACATGTTTCTGCAAGTTTGGTCACCCCCATGTAAGTTATGGGGCAGTAACAAGACACTTTTCAAAACGTGTTTTTCAGCCCGAAATAAACGCGTTTTTTCATACAACTGAATCTCCTTGTAATAGCAAGGCTCAGAAGTGCCCACACACTCAGCCCTTAACCCCAGTGTGCAGAAAGTGTCAAAACGTGTTTTTCAGCAGAAATAAACATGTTTCTGCAAGTTTGGTCAACCCCATGTAAGTTATGGGGCAGTAACATCACACTTTTCAAAACGTGTTTTTCAGCCCGAAATAAACGCGTTTTTTCAGACAACTGAATCTCCTTGTAATAGCAAGGCTCAGAAGAGCCCACACACTCAGCCCTTAACCCCAGTGTACAGAAAGTGTCAAAACGTGTTTTCCAGCAGAAATAAACATGTTTCTGCAAGTTTGGTCAACCCCATGTAAGTTATGGGGCAGTAACAAGACACTTTTCAAAACGTGTTTTTCAGCCCGAAATAAACGCGTTTTTTCAGACAACTGAATCTACTTGTAACAGCAAGGCACAGAAGTGCCCACACACTCAGCCCTTAACCCCAGTGTGCAGAAAGGGTCAAAACGTGTTTTTCAGCAGAAATAAACATGTTTCTGCAAGTTTGGTCAACCCCATGTAAGTTATGGGGCAGTAACAAGACACTTTTCAAAACGTGTTTTTCAGCCCGAAATAAACGCGTTTTTTCAGACAACTGAATCTCCTTGTAATAGCAAGGCTCAGAAGAGCCCACACACTCAGCCCTTAACCCCAGTGTACAGAAAGTGTCCAAACGTGTTTTTCAGCAGAAATAAACATGTTTCTGCAAGTTTGGTCACCCCCATGTAAGTTATGGGGCAGTAACAAGACACTTTTCAAAACGTGTTTTTCAGCCCGAAATAAACGCGTTTTTTCAGACAACTGAATCTACTTGTAACAGCAAGGCTCAGAAGTGCCCACACACTCAGCCCTTAACCCCAGTGTGCAGAAAGGGTCAAAACGTGTTTTTCAGCAGAAATAAACATGTTTCTGCAAGTTTGGTCAACCCCATGTAAGTTATGGGGCAGTAACAAGACACATTTCAAAACGTGTTTTTCAGCCCGAAATAAACGCGTTTTTTCAGACAACTGAATCTCCTTGTAATAGTAAGGCTCAGAAGAGCCCACACACTCAGCCCTTAACCCCAGTGTACAGAAAGTGTCAAAACGTGTTTTCCAGCAGAAATAAACATGTTTCTGCAAGTTTGGTCAACCCCATGTAAGTTATGGGGCAGTAACATCACACTTTTCAAAACATGTTTTTCAGCCCGAAATAAACACGTTTTTTCAGACAACTGAATCTACTTGTAACAGCAAGGCTCAGAAGTGCCCACACACTCAGCCCTTAACCCCAGTGTGCAGAAAGGGTCAAAACGTGTTTTTCAGCAGAAATAAACATGTTTCTGCAAGTTTGGTCAACCCCATGTAAGTTATGGGGCAGTAACAAGACACTTTTCAAAACGTGTTTTTCAGCCCGAAATAAACGCGTTTTTTCAGACAACTGAATCTACTTGTAACAGCAAGGCTCAGAAGTGCCCACACACTCAGCCCTTAACCCCAGTGTGCAGAAAGTGTCAAAACGTGTTTTTCAGCAGAAATAAACATGTTTCTGCAAGTTTGGTCAACCCCATGTAAGTTATGGGGCAGTAACAAGACACTTTTCAAAACGTGTTTTTCAGCCCGAAATAAACGCGTTTTTTCAGACAACTGAATCTCCTTGTAATAGCAAGGCTCAGAAGAGCCCACACACTCAGCCCTTAACCCCAGTGTACAGAAAGTGTCAAAACGTGTTTTCCAGCAGAAATAAACATGTTTCTGCAAGTTTGGTCAACCCCATGTAAGTTATGGGGCAGTAACATCACACTTTTCAAAACGTGTTTTTCAGCCCGAAATAAACGCGTTTTTTCAGACAACTGAATCTCCTTGTAACAGCAAGGCTCAGAAGTGCCCACACACTCAGCCCTTAACCCCAGTGTGCAGAAAGGGTCAAAACGTGTTTTTCAGCAGAAATAAACATGTTTCTGCAAGTTTGGTCAACCCCATGTAAGTTATGGGGCAGTAACAAGACACTTTTCAAAACGTGTTTTTCAGCCCGAAATAAACGCGTTTTTTCAGACAGCAGAATCTCAGTGTAACTGCTAGGCTCAGAAGACCCCACACACTCAGCTCTTAACCCCAGTGTGCAGAAAGTGTCCAAACGTGTTTTTCAGCAGAAATAAACATGTTTCTGCAAGTTTTGTCACCCCCATGTAAGTTATGGGGCAGTAACAAGACACTTTTCAAAACGTGTTTTTCAGCCCGAAATCGCGTTTTTTCAGACAACTGAATCTCCTTGTAATAGCAAGGCTCAGAAGAGCCCACACACTCAGCCCTTAACCCCAGTGTGCAGAAAGGGTCAAAACGTGTTTTTCAGCAGAAATAAACATGTTTCTGCAAGTTTGGTCAACCCCATGTAAGTTATGGGGCAGTAACAACACACTTTTCAAAACGTGTTTTTCAGCCCGAAATAAACGCGTTTTTTCAGACAACTGAATCTAATTGTAACAGCAAGGCTCAGAAGTGCCCACACACTCAGCCCTTAACCCCAGTGTGCAGAAAGTGTCAAAACGTGTTTTCCAGCAGAAATAAACATGTTTCTGCAAGTTTGGTCAACCCCATGTAAGTTATGGGGCAGTAACAAGACACTTTTCAAAACGTGTTTTTCAGCCCGAAATAAACGCGTTTTTTCAGACAACTGAATCTCCTTGTAATAGTAAGGCTCAGAAGAGCCCACACACTCAGCCCTTAACCCCAGTGTACAGAAAGTGTCCAAACGTGTTTTTCAGCAGAAATAAACATGTTTCTGCAAGTTTGGTCACCCCCATGTAAGTTATGGGGCAGTAACAAGACACTTTTCAAAACGTGTTTTTCAGCCCGAAATAAACGCGTTTTTTCAGACAACTGAATCTCCTTGTAATAGCAAGGCTCAGAAGAGCCCACACACTCAGCCCTTAACCCCAGTGTACAGAAAGTGTCAAAACGTGTTTTCCAGCAGAAATAAACATGTTTCTGCAAGTTTGGTCAACCCCATGTAAGTTATGGGGCAGTAACAAGACACTTTTCAAAACGTGTTTTTCAGTCCGAAATAAACGCGTTTTTTCAGACAGCAGAATCTCAGTGTAACTGCTAGGCTCAGAAGACCCCACACACTCAGCTCTTAACCCCAGTGTACAGAAAGTGTCAAAACGTGTTTTCCAGCAGAAATAAACATGTTTCTGCAAGTTTGGTCACCCCCATGTAAGTTATGGGGCAGTAACAAGACACTTTTCAAAACGTGTTTTTCAGCCCGAAATAAACGCGTTTTTTCAGACAACTGAATCTACTTGTAACAGCAAGGCTCAGAAGTGCCCACACACTCAGCCCTTAACCCCAGTGTGCAGAAAGGGTCAAAACGTGTTTTTCAGCAGAAATAAACATGTTTCTGCAAGTTTGGTCAACCCCATGTAAGTTATGGGGCAGTAACAAGACACTTTTCAAAACGTGTTTTTCAGCCCGAAATAAACGCGTTTTTTCAGACAACTGAATCTCCTTGTAATAGCAAGGCTCAGAAGAGCCCACACACTCAGCCCTTAACCCCAGTGTACAGAAAGTGTCCAAACGTGTTTTTCAGCAGAAATAAACATGTTTCTGCAAGTTTGGTCACCCCCATGTAAGTTATGGGGCAGTAACAAGACACTTTTCAAAACGTGTTTTTCAGCCCGAAATAAACGCGTTTTTTCAGACAACTGAATCTACTTGTAACAGCAAGGCTCAGAAGTGCCCACACACTCAGCCCTTAACCCCAGTGTGCAGAAAGGGTCAAAACGTGTTTTTCAGCAGAAATAAACATGTTTCTGCAAGTTTGGTCAACCCCATGTAAGTTATGGGGCAGTAACAAGACACATTTCAAAACGTGTTTTTCAGCCCGAAATAAACGCGTTTTTTCAGACAACTGAATCTCCTTGTAATAGTAAGGCTCAGAAGAGCCCACACACTCAGCCCTTAACCCCAGTGTACAGAAAGTGTCAAAACGTGTTTTCCAGCAGAAATAAACATGTTTCTGCAAGTTTGGTCAACCCCATGTAAGTTATGGGGCAGTAACATCACACTTTTCAAAACATGTTTTTCAGCCCGAAATAAACACGTTTTTTCAGACAACTGAATCTACTTGTAACAGCAAGGCTCAGAAGTGCCCACACACTCAGCCCTTAACCCCAGTGTGCAGAAAGGGTCAAAACGTGTTTTTCAGCAGAAATAAACATGTTTCTGCAAGTTTGGTCAACCCCATGTAAGTTATGGGGCAGTAACAAGACACTTTTCAAAACGTGTTTTTCAGCCCGAAATAAACGCGTTTTTTCAGACAACTGAATCTCCTTGTAATAGCAAGGCTCAGAAGAGCCCACACACTCAGCCCTTAACCCCAGTGTACAGAAAGTGTCAAAACGTGTTTTCCAGCAGAAATAAACATGTTTCTGCAAGTTTGGTCAACCCCATGTAAGTTATGGGGCAGTAACATCACACTTTTCAAAACGTGTTTTTCAGTCCGAAATAAACGCGTTTTTTCAGACAGCAGAATCTCAGTGTAACTGCTAGGCTCAGAAGACCCCACACACTCAGCTCTTAACCCCAGTGTACAGAAAGTGTCAAAACGTGTTTTCCAGCAGAAATAAACATGTTTCTGCAAGTTTGGTCACCCCCATGTAAGTTATGGGGCAGTAACAAGACACTTTTCAAAACGTGTTTTTCAGCCCGAAATAAACGCGTTTTTTCAGACAACTGAATCTACTTGTAACAGCAAGGCTCAGAAGTGCCCACACACTCAGCCCTTAACCCCAGTGTGCAGAAAGGGTCAAAACGTGTTTTTCAGCAGAAATAAACATGTTTCTGCAAGTTTGGTCAACCCCATGTAAGTTATGGGGCAGTAACAAGACACTTTTCAAAACGTGTTTTTCAGCCCGAAATAAACGCGTTTTTTCAGACAACTGAATCACCTTGTAATAGCAAGGCTCAGAAGAGCCCACACACTCAGCCCTTAACCCCAGTGTACAGAAAGTGTCCAAACGTGTTTTTCAGCAGAAATAAACATGTTTCTGCAAGTTTGGTCACCCCCATGTAAGTTATGGGGCAGTAACAAGACACTTTTCAAAACGTGTTTTTCAGCCCGAAATAAACGCGTTTTTTCAGACAACTGAATCTACTTGTAACAGCAAGGCTCAGAAGTGCCCACACACTCAGCCCTTAACCCCAGTGTGCAGAAAGGGTCAAAACGTGTTTTTCAGCAGAAATAAACATGTTTCTGCAAGTTTGGTCAACCCCATGTAAGTTATGGGGCAGTAACAAGACACATTTCAAAACGTGTTTTTCAGCCCGAAATAAACGCGTTTTTTCAGACAACTGAATCTCCTTGTAATAGTAAGGCTCAGAAGAGCCCACACACTCAGCCCTTAACCCCAGTGTACAGAAAGTGTCAAAACGTGTTTTCCAGCAGAAATAAACATGTTTCTGCAAGTTTGGTCAACCCCATGTAAGTTATGGGGCAGTAACATCACACTTTTCAAAACATGTTTTTCAGCCCGAAATAAACACGTTTTTTCAGACAACTGAATCTACTTGTAACAGCAAGGCTCAGAAGTGCCCACACACTCAGCCCTTAACCCCAGTGTGCAGAAAGGGTCAAAACGTGTTTTTCAGCAGAAATAAACATGTTTCTGCAAGTTTGGTCAACCCCATGTAAGTTATGGGGCAGTAACAAGACACTTTTCAAAACGTGTTTTTCAGCCCGAAATAAACGCGTTTTTTCAGACAACTGAATCTCCTTGTAATAGCAAGGCTCAGAAGAGCCCACACACTCAGCCCTTAACCCCAGTGTACAGAAAGTGTCAAAACGTGTTTTCCAGCAGAAATAAACATGTTTCTGCAAGTTTGGTCAACCCCATGTAAGTTATGGGGCAGTAACATCACACTTTTCAAAACGTGTTTTTCAGCCCGAAATAAACGCGTTTTTTCAGACAACTGAATCTACTTGTAACAGCAAGGCTCAGAAGTGCCCACACACTCAGCCCTTAACCCCAGTGTGCAGAAAGGGTCAAAACGTGTTTTTCAGCAGAAATAAACATGTTTCTGCAAGTTTGGTCAACCCCATGTAAGTTATGGGGCAGTAACAAGACACTTTTCAAAACGTGTTTTTCAGCCCGAAATAAACGCGTTTTTTCAGACAGCAGAATCTCAGTGTAACTGCTAGGCTCAGAAGACCCCACACACTCAGCTCTTAACCCCAGTGTGCAGAAAGTGTCCAAACGTGTTTTTCAGCAGAAATAAACATGTTTCTGCAAGTTTGGTCACCCCCATGTAAGTTATGGGGCAGTAACAAGACACTTTTCAAAACGTGTTTTTCAGCCCGAAATAAACGCGTTTTTTCAGACAACTGAATCTACTTGTAACAGCAAGGCTCAGAAGTGCCCACACACTCAGCCCTTAACCCCAGTGTACAGAAAGTGTCAAAACGTGTTTTCCAGCAGAAATAAACATGTTTCTGCAAGTTTGGTCAACCCCATGTAAGTTATGGGGCAGTAACATCACACTTTTCAAAACGTGTTTTTCAGCCCGAAATAAACGCGTTTTTTCAGACAACTGAATCTACTTGTAACAGCAAGGCTCAGAAGTGCCCACACACTCAGCCCTTAACCCCAGTGTGCAGAAAGGGTCAAAACGTGTTTTTCAGCAGAAATAAACATGTTTCTGCAAGTTTGGTCAACCCCATGTAAGTTATGGGGCAGTAACAAGACACTTTTCAAAACGTGTTTTTCAGCCCGAAATAAACGCGTTTTTTCAGACAGCAGAATCTCAGTGTAACTGCTAGGCTCAGAAGACCCCACACACTCAGCTCTTAACCCCAGTGTGCAGAAAGTGTCCAAACGTGTTTTTCAGCAGAAATAAACATGTTTCTGCAAGTTTGGTCACCCCCATGTAAGTTATGGGGCAGTAACAAGACACTTTTCAAAACGTGTTTTTCAGCCCGAAATAAACGCGTTTTTTCAGACAACTGAATCTCCTTGTAATAGCAAGGCTCAGAAGAGCCCACACACTCAGCCCTTAACCCCAGTGTGCAGAAAGGGTCAAAACGTGTTTTTCAGCAGAAATAAACATGTTTCTGCAAGTTTGGTCAACCCCATGTAAGTTATGGGGCAGTAACAACACACTTTTCAAAACGTGTTTTTCAGCCCGAAATAAACGCGTTTTTTCAGACAACTGAATCTACTTGTAATAGCAAGGCTCAGAAGAGCCCACACACTCAGCCCTTAACCCCAGTGTACAGAAAGTGTCAAAACGTGTTTTCCAGCAGAAATAAACATGTTTCTGCAAGTTTGGTCAACCCCATGTAAGTTATGGGGCAGTAACAAGACACTTTTCAAAACGTGTTTTTCAGCCCGAAATAAACGCGTTTTTTCATACAACTGAATCTCCTTGTAATAGCAAGGCTCAGAAGTGCCCACACACTCAGCCCTTAACCCCAGTGTGCAGAAAGTGTCAAAACGTGTTTTTCAGCAGAAATAAACATGTTTCTGCAAGTTTGGTCAACCCCATGTAAGTTATGGGGCAGTAACATCACACTTTTCAAAACGTGTTTTTCAGCCCGAAATAAACGCGTTTTTTCAGACAACTGAATCTACTTGTAACAGCAAGGCTCAGAAGTGCCCACACACTCAGCCCTTAACCCCAGTGTGCAGAAAGGGTCAAAACGTGTTTTTCAGCAGAAATAAACATGTTTCTGCAAGTTTGGTCAACCCCATGTAAGTTATGGGGCAGTAACAAGACACTTTTCAAAACGTGTTTTTCAGCCCGAAATAAACGCGTTTTTTCAGACAACTGAATCTCCTTGTAATAGTAAGGCTCAGAAGAGCCCACACACTCAGCCCTTAACCCCAGTGTACAGAAAGTGTCCAAACGTGTTTTTCAGCAGAAATAAACATGTTTCTGCAAGTTTGGTCAACCCCATGTAAGTTATGGGGCAGTAACATCACACTTTTCAAAACGTGTTTTTCAGCCCGAAATAAACGCGTTTTTTCAGACAACTGAATCTCCTTGTAATAGCAAGGCTCAGAAGAGCCCACACACTCAGCCCTTAACCCCAGTGTACAGAAAGTGTCAAAACGTGTTTTCCAGCAGAAATAAACATGTTTCTGCAAGTTTGGTCAACCCCATGTAAGTTATGGGGCAGTAACAAGACACTTTTCAAAACGTGTTTTTCAGCCCGAAATAAACGCGTTTTTTCAGACAACTGAATCTACTTGTAACAGCAAGGCTCAGAAGTGCCCACACACTCAGCCCTTAACCCCAGTGTGCAGAAAGGGTCAAAACGTGTTTTTCAGCAGAAATAAACATGTTTCTGCAAGTTTGGTCAACCCCATGTAAGTTATGGGGCAGTAACAAGACACTTTTCAAAACGTGTTTTTCAGCCCGAAATAAACGCGTTTTTTCAGACAACTGAATCTCCTTGTAATAGCAAGGCTCAGAAGAGCCCACACACTCAGCCCTTAACCCCAGTGTACAGAAAGTGTCCAAACGTGTTTTTCAGCAGAAATAAACATGTTTCTGCAAGTTTGGTCACCCCCATGTAAGTTATGGGGCAGTAACAAGACACTTTTCAAAACGTGTTTTTCAGCCCGAAATAAACGCGTTTTTTCAGACAACTGAATCTACTTGTAACAGCAAGGCTCAGAAGTGCCCACACACTCAGCCCTTAACCCCAGTGTGCAGAAAGGGTCAAAACGTGTTTTTCAGCAGAAATAAACATGTTTCTGCAAGTTTGGTCAACCCCATGTAAGTTATGGGGCAGTAACAAGACACATTTCAAAACTTGTTTTTCAGCCCGAAATAAACGCGTTTTTTCAGACAACTGAATCTCCTTGTAATAGTAAGGCTCAGAAGAGCCCACACACTCAGCCCTTAACCCCAGTGTACAGAAAGTGTCAAAACGTGTTTTCCAGCAGAAATAAACATGTTTCTGCAAGTTTGGTCAACCCCATGTAAGTTATGGGGCAGTAACATCACACTTTTCAAAACATGTTTTTCAGCCCGAAATAAACACGTTTTTTCAGACAACTGAATCTACTTGTAACAGCAAGGCTCAGAAGTGCCCACACACTCAGCCCTTAACCCCAGTGTGCAGAAAGGGTCAAAACGTGTTTTTCAGCAGAAATAAACATGTTTCTGCAAGTTTGGTCAACCCCATGTAAGTTATGGGGCAGTAACAAGACACTTTTCAAAATGTGTTTTTCAGCCCGAAATAAACGCGTTTTTTCAGACAACTGAATCTACTTGTAACAGCAAGGCTCAGAAGTGCCCACACACTCAGCCCTTAACCCCAGTGTGCAGAAAGTGTCAAAACGTGTTTTTCAGCAGAAATAAACATGTTTCTGCAAGTTTGGTCAACCCCATGTAAGTTATGGGGCAGTAACAAGACACTTTTCAAAACGTGTTTTTCAGCCCGAAATAAACGCGTTTTTTCAGACAACTGAATCTCCTTGTAATAGCAAGGCTCAGAAGAGCCCACACACTCAGCCCTTAACCCCAGTGTACAGAAAGTGTCAAAACGTGTTTTCCAGCAGAAATAAACATGTTTCTGCAAGTTTGGTCAACCCCATGTAAGTTATGGGGCAGTAACATCACACTTTTCAAAACGTGTTTTTCAGCCCGAAATAAACGCGTTTTTTCAGACAACTGAATCTCCTTGTAACAGCAAGGCTCAGAAGTGCCCACACACTCAGCCCTTAACCCCAGTGTGCAGAAAGGGTCAAAACGTGTTTTTCAGCAGAAATAAACATGTTTCTGCAAGTTTGGTCAACCCCATGTAAGTTATGGGGCAGTAACAAGACACTTTTCAAAACGTGTTTTTCAGCCCGAAATAAACGCGTTTTTTCAGACAGCAGAATCTCAGTGTAACTGCTAGGCTCAGAAGACCCCACACACTCAGCTCTTAACCCCAGTGTGCAGAAAGTGTCCAAACGTGTTTTTCAGCAGAAATAAACATGTTTCTGCAAGTTTGGTCACCCCCATGTAAGTTATGGGGCAGTAACAAGACACTTTTCAAAACGTGTTTTTCAGCCCGAAATCGCGTTTTTTCAGACAACTGAATCTCCTTGTAATAGCAAGGCTCAGAAGAGCCCACACACTCAGCCCTTAACCCCAGTGTGCAGAAAGGGTCAAAACGTGTTTTTCAGCAGAAATAAACATGTTTCTGCAAGTTTGGTCAACCCCATGTAAGTTATGGGGCAGTAACAACACACTTTTCAAAACGTGTTTTTCAGCCCGAAATAAACGCGTTTTTTCAGACAACTGAATCTACTTGTAACAGCAAGGCTCAGAAGTGCCCACACACTCAGCCCTTAACCCCAGTGTACAGAAAGTGTCAAAACGTGTTTTCCAGCAGAAATAAACATGTTTCTGCAAGTTTGGTCAACCCCATGTAAGTTATGGGGCAGTAACAAGACACTTTTCAAAACGTGTTTTTCAGCCCTAAATAAACGCGTTTTTTCATACAACTGAATCTCCTTGTAATAGCAAGGCTCAGAAGTGCCCACACACTCAGCCCTTAACCCCAGTGTGCAGAAAGGGTCAAAACGTGTTTTTCAGCAGAAATAAACATGTTTCTGCAAGTTTGGTCAACCCCATGTAAGTTATGGGGCAGTAACAAGACACTTTTCAAAACGTGTTTTTCAGCCCGAAATAAATGCGTTTTTTCAGACAACTGAATCTACTTGTAACAGCAAGGCTCAGAAGTGCCCACACACTCAGCCCTTAACCCCAGTGTGCAGAAAGGGTCAAAACGTGTTTTTCAGCAGAAATAAACATGTTTCTGCAAGTTTGGTCAACCCCATGTAAGTTATGGGGCAGTAACAAGACACTTTTCAAAACGTGTTTTTCAGCCCGAAATAAACGCGTTTTTTCAGACAACTGAATCTCCTTGTAATAGCAAGGCTCAGAAGAGCCCACACACTCAGCCCTTAACCCCAGTGTACAGAAAGTGTCCAAACGTGTTTTTCAGCAGAAATAAACATGTTTCTGCAAGTTTGGTCACCCCCATGTAAGTTATGGGGCAGTAACAAGACACTTTTCAAAACGTGTTTTTCAGCCCGAAATAAACGCGTTTTTTCAGACAACTGAATCTCCTTGTAATAGCAAGGCTCAGAAGAGCCCACACACTCAGCCCTTAACCCCAGTGTACAGAAAGTGTCCAAACGTGTTTTTCAGCAGAAATAAACATGTTTCTGCAAGTTTGGTCACCCCCATGTAAGTTATGGGGCAGTAACAAGACACTTTTCAAAACGTGTTTTTCAGCCCGAAATAAACGCGTTTTTTCAGACAACTGAATCTACTTGTAACAGCAAGGCTCAGAAGTGCCCACACACTCAGCCCTTAACCCCAGTGTGCAGAAAGGGTCAAAACGTGTTTTTCAGCAGAAATAAACATGTTTCTGCAAGTTTGGTCAACCCCATGTAAGTTATGGGGCAGTAACAAGACACATTTCAAAACGTGTTTTTCAGCCCGAAATAAACGCGTTTTTTCAGACAACTGAATCTCCTTGTAATAGTAAGGCTCAGAAGAGCCCACACACTCAGCCCTTAACCCCAGTGTACAGAAAGTGTCAAAACGTGTTTTCCAGCAGAAATAAACATGTTTCTGCAAGTTTGGTCAACCCCATGTAAGTTATGGGGCAGTAACATCACACTTTTCAAAACATGTTTTTCAGCCCGAAATAAACACGTTTTTTCAGACAACTGAATCTACTTGTAACAGCAAGGCTCAGAAGTGCCCACACACTCAGCCCTTAACCCCAGTGTGCAGAAAGGGTCAAAACGTGTTTTTCAGCAGAAATAAACATGTTTCTGCAAGTTTGGTCAACCCCATGTAAGTTATGGGGCAGTAACAAGACACTTTTCAAAACGTGTTTTTCAGCCCGAAATAAACGCGTTTTTTCAGACAACTGAATCTCCTTGTAATAGCAAGGCTCAGAAGAGCCCACACACTCAGCCCTTAACCCCAGTGTACAGAAAGTGTCAAAACGTGTTTTCCAGCAGAAATAAACATGTTTCTGCAAGTTTGGTCAACCCCATGTAAGTTATGGGGCAGTAACAAGACACTTTTCAAAACGTGTTTTTCAGCCCGAAATAAACGCGTTTTTTCAGACAACTGAATCTACTTGTAACAGCAAGGCTCAGAAGTGCCCACACACTCAGCCCTTAACCCCAGTGTGCAGAAAGGGTCAAAACGTGTTTTTCAGCAGAAATAAACATGTTTCTGCAAGTTTGGTCAACCCCATGTAAGTTATGGGGCAGTAACAAGACACATTTCAAAACGTGTTTTTCAGCCCGAAATAAACGCGTTTTTTCAGACAACTGAATCTCCTTGTAATAGTAAGGCTCAGAAGAGCCCACACACTCAGCCCTTAACCCCAGTGTACAGAAAGTGTCAAAACGTGTTTTCCAGCAGAAATAAACATGTTTCTGCAAGTTTGGTCAACCCCATGTAAGTTATGGGGCAGTAACATCACACTTTTCAAAACATGTTTTTCAGCCCGAAATAAACACGTTTTTTCAGACAACTGAATCTACTTGTAACAGCAAGGCTCAGAAGTGCCCACACACTCAGCCCTTAACCCCAGTGTGCAGAAAGGGTCAAAACGTGTTTTTCAGCAGAAATAAACATGTTTCTGCAAGTTTGGTCAACCCCATGTAAGTTATGGGGCAGTAACAAGACACTTTTCAAAATGTGTTTTTCAGCCCGAAATAAACGCGTTTTTTCAGACAACTGAATCTACTTGTAACAGCAAGGCTCAGAAGTGCCCACACACTCAGCCCTTAACCCCAGTGTGCAGAAAGTGTCAAAACGTGTTTTTCAGCAGAAATAAACATGTTTCTGCAAGTTTGGTCAACCCCATGTAAGTTATGGGGCAGTAACAAGACACTTTTCAAAACGTGTTTTTCAGCCCGAAATAAACGCGTTTTTTCAGACAACTGAATCTCCTTGTAATAGCAAGGCTCAGAAGAGCCCACACACTCAGCCCTTAACCCCAGTGTACAGAAAGTGTCAAAACGTGTTTTCCAGCAGAAATAAACATGTTTCTGCAAGTTTGGTCAACCCCATGTAAGTTATGGGGCAGTAACATCACACTTTTCAAAACGTGTTTTTCAGCCCGAAATAAACGCGTTTTTTCAGACAACTGAATCTCCTTGTAACAGCAAGGCTCAGAAGTGCCCACACACTCAGCCCTTAACCCCAGTGTGCAGAAAGGGTCAAAACGTGTTTTTCAGCAGAAATAAACATGTTTCTGCAAGTTTGGTCAACCCCATGTAAGTTATGGGGCAGTAACAAGACACTTTTCAAAACGTGTTTTTCAGCCCGAAATAAACGCGTTTTTTCAGACAGCAGAATCTCAGTGTAACTGCTAGGCTCAGAAGACCCCACACACTCAGCTCTTAACCCCAGTGTGCAGAAAGTGTCCAAACGTGTTTTTCAGCAGAAATAAACATGTTTCTGCAAGTTTGGTCACCCCCATGTAAGTTATGGGGCAGTAACAAGACACTTTTCAAAACGTGTTTTTCAGCCCGAAATCGCGTTTTTTCAGACAACTGAATCTCCTTGTAATAGCAAGGCTCAGAAGAGCCCACACACTCAGCCCTTAACCCCAGTGTGCAGAAAGGGTCAAAACGTGTTTTTCAGCAGAAATAAACATGTTTCTGCAAGTTTGGTCAACCCCATGTAAGTTATGGGGCAGTAACAACACACTTTTCAAAACGTGTTTTTCAGCCCGAAATAAACGCGTTTTTTCAGACAACTGAATCTACTTGTAACAGCAAGGCTCAGAAGTGCCCACACACTCAGCCCTTAACCCCAGTGTACAGAAAGTGTCAAAACGTGTTTTCCAGCAGAAATAAACATGTTTCTGCAAGTTTGGTCAACCCCATGTAAGTTATGGGGCAGTAACAAGACACTTTTCAAAACGTGTTTTTCAGCCCTAAATAAACGCGTTTTTTCATACAACTGAATCTCCTTGTAATAGCAAGGCTCAGAAGTGCCCACACACTCAGCCCTTAACCCCAGTGTGCAGAAAGGGTCAAAACGTGTTTTTCAGCAGAAATAAACATGTTTCTGCAAGTTTGGTCAACCCCATGTAAGTTATGGGGCAGTAACAAGACACTTTTCAAAACGTGTTTTTCAGCCCGAAATAAATGCGTTTTTTCAGACAACTGAATCTACTTGTAACAGCAAGGCTCAGAAGTGCCCACACACTCAGCCCTTAACCCCAGTGTGCAGAAAGGGTCAAAACGTGTTTTTCAGCAGAAATAAACATGTTTCTGCAAGTTTGGTCAACCCCATGTAAGTTATGGGGCAGTAACAAGACACTTTTCAAAACGTGTTTTTCAGCCCGAAATAAACGCGTTTTTTCAGACAACTGAATCTCCTTGTAATAGCAAGGCTCAGAAGAGCCCACACACTCAGCCCTTAACCCCAGTGTACAGAAAGTGTCCAAACGTGTTTTTCAGCAGAAATAAACATGTTTCTGCAAGTTTGGTCACCCCCATGTAAGTTATGGGGCAGTAACAAGACACTTTTCAAAACGTGTTTTTCAGCCCGAAATAAACGCGTTTTTTCAGACAACTGAATCTACTTGTAACAGCAAGGCTCAGAAGACCCCACACACTCAGCCCTTAACCCCAGTGTGCAGAAAGTGTCCAAACGTGTTTTTCAGCAGAAATAAACATGTTTCTGCAAGTTTGGTCACCCCCATGTAAGTTATGGGGCAGTAACAAGACACTTTTCAAAACGTGTTTTTCAGCCCGAAATAAACGCGTTTTTTCAGACAACTGAATCTCCTTGTAATAGCAAGGCTCAGAAGAGCCCACACACTCAGCCCTTAACCCCAGTGTGCAGAAAGGGTCAAAACGTGTTTTTCAGCAGAAATAAACATGTTTCTGCAAGTTTGGTCAACCCCATGTAAGTTATGGGGCAGTAACAACACACTTTTCAAAACGTGTTTTTCAGCCCGAAATAAACGCGTTTTTTCAGACAACTGAATCTACTTGTAATAGCAAGGCTCAGAAGAGCCCACACACTCAGCCCTTAACCCCAGTGTACAGAAAGTGTCAAAACGTGTTTTCCAGCAGAAATAAACATGTTTCTGCAAGTTTGGTCAACCCCATGTAAGTTATGGGGCAGTAACAAGACACTTTTCAAAACGTGTTTTTCAGCCCGAAATAAACGCGTTTTTTCATACAACTGAATCTCCTTGTAATAGCAAGGCTCAGAAGTGCCCACACACTCAGCCCTTAACCCCAGTGTGCAGAAAGTGTCAAAACGTGTTTTTCAGCAGAAATAAACATGTTTCTGCAAGTTTGGTCAACCCCATGTAAGTTATGGGGCAGTAACATCACACTTTTCAAAACGTGTTTTTCAGCCCGAAATAAACGCGTTTTTTCAGACAACTGAATCTACTTGTAACAGCAAGGCTCAGAAGTGCCCACACACTCAGCCCTTAACCCCAGTGTGCAGAAAGGGTCAAAACGTGTTTTTCAGCAGAAATAAACATGTTTCTGCAAGTTTGGTCAACCCCATGTAAGTTATGGGGCAGTAACAAGACACTTTTCAAAACGTGTTTTTCAGCCCGAAATAAACGCGTTTTTTCAGACAACTGAATCTCCTTGTAATAGTAAGGCTCAGAAGAGCCCACACACTCAGCCCTTAACCCCAGTGTACAGAAAGTGTCCAAACGTGTTTTTCAGCAGAAATAAACATGTTTCTGCAAGTTTGGTCACCCCCATGTAAGTTATGGGGCAGTAACAAGACACTTTTCAAAACGTGTTTTTCAGCCCGAAATAAACGCGTTTTTTCATACAACTGAATCTCCTTGTAATAGCAAGGCTCAGAAGTGCCCACACACTCAGCCCTTAACCCCAGTGTGCAGAAAGTGTCAAAACGTGTTTTTCAGCAGAAATAAACATGTTTCTGCAAGTTTGGTCAACCCCATGTAAGTTATGGGGCAGTAACATCACACTTTTCAAAACGTGTTTTTCAGCCCGAAATAAACGCGTTTTTTCAGACAACTGAATCTCCTTGTAATAGCAAGGCTCAGAAGAGCCCACACACTCAGCCCTTAACCCCAGTGTACAGAAAGTGTCAAAACGTGTTTTCCAGCAGAAATAAACATGTTTCTGCAAGTTTGGTCAACCCCATGTAAGTTATGGGGCAGTAACAAGACACTTTTCAAAACGTGTTTTTCAGCCCGAAATAAACGCGTTTTTTCAGACAACTGAATCTACTTGTAACAGCAAGGCTCAGAAGTGCCCACACACTCAGCCCTTAACCCCAGTGTGCAGAAAGGGTCAAAACGTGTTTTTCAGCAGAAATAAACATGTTTCTGCAAGTTTGGTCAACCCCATGTAAGTTATGGGGCAGTAACAAGACACTTTTCAAAACGTGTTTTTCAGCCCGAAATAAACGCGTTTTTTCAGACAACTGAATCTCCTTGTAATAGCAAGGCTCAGAAGAGCCCACACACTCAGCCCTTAACCCCAGTGTACAGAAAGTGTCCAAACGTGTTTTTCAGCAGAAATAAACATGTTTCTGCAAGTTTGGTCACCCCCATGTAAGTTATGGGGCAGTAACAAGACACTTTTCAAAACGTGTTTTTCAGCCCGAAATAAACGCGTTTTTTCAGACAACTGAATCTACTTGTAACAGCAAGGCTCAGAAGTGCCCACACACTCAGCCCTTAACCCCAGTGTGCAGAAAGGGTCAAAACGTGTTTTTCAGCAGAAATAAACATGTTTCTGCAAGTTTGGTCAACCCCATGTAAGTTATGGGGCAGTAACAAGACACATTTCAAAACGTGTTTTTCAGCCCGAAATAAACGCGTTTTTTCAGACAACTGAATCTCCTTGTAATAGTAAGGCTCAGAAGAGCCCACACACTCAGCCCTTAACCCCAGTGTACAGAAAGTGTCAAAACGTGTTTTCCAGCAGAAATAAACATGTTTCTGCAAGTTTGGTCAACCCCATGTAAGTTATGGGGCAGTAACATCACACTTTTCAAAACATGTTTTTCAGCCCGAAATAAACACGTTTTTTCAGACAACTGAATCTACTTGTAACAGCAAGGCTCAGAAGTGCCCACACACTCAGCCCTTAACCCCAGTGTGCAGAAAGGGTCAAAACGTGTTTTTCAGCAGAAATAAACATGTTTCTGCAAGTTTGGTCAACCCCATGTAAGTTATGGGGCAGTAACAAGACACTTTTCAAAATGTGTTTTTCAGCCCGAAATAAACGCGTTTTTTCAGACAACTGAATCTACTTGTAACAGCAAGGCTCAGAAGTGCCCACACACTCAGCCCTTAACCCCAGTGTGCAGAAAGTGTCAAAACGTGTTTTTCAGCAGAAATAAACATGTTTCTGCAAGTTTGGTCAACCCCATGTAAGTTATGGGGCAGTAACAAGACACTTTTCAAAACGTGTTTTTCAGCCCGAAATAAACGCGTTTTTTCAGACAACTGAATCTCCTTGTAATAGCAAGGCTCAGAAGAGCCCACACACTCAGCCCTTAACCCCAGTGTACAGAAAGTGTCAAAACGTGTTTTCCAGCAGAAATAAACATGTTTCTGCAAGTTTGGTCAACCCCATGTAAGTTATGGGGCAGTAACATCACACTTTTCAAAACGTGTTTTTCAGCCCGAAATAAACGCGTTTTTTCAGACAACTGAATCTCCTTGTAACAGCAAGGCTCAGAAGTGCCCACACACTCAGCCCTTAACCCCAGTGTGCAGAAAGGGTCAAAACGTGTTTTTCAGCAGAAATAAACATGTTTCTGCAAGTTTGGTCAACCCCATGTAAGTTATGGGGCAGTAACAAGACACTTTTCAAAACGTGTTTTTCAGCCCGAAATAAACGCGTTTTTTCAGACAGCAGAATCTCAGTGTAACTGCTAGGCTCAGAAGACCCCACACACTCAGCTCTTAACCCCAGTGTGCAGAAAGTGTCCAAACGTGTTTTTCAGCAGAAATAAACATGTTTCTGCAAGTTTGGTCACCCCCATGTAAGTTATGGGGCAGTAACAAGACACTTTTCAAAACGTGTTTTTCAGCCCGAAATCGCGTTTTTTCAGACAACTGAATCTCCTTGTAATAGCAAGGCTCAGAAGAGCCCACACACTCAGCCCTTAACCCCAGTGTGCAGAAAGGGTCAAAACGTGTTTTTCAGCAGAAATAAACATGTTTCTGCAAGTTTGGTCAACCCCATGTAAGTTATGGGGCAGTAACAACACACTTTTCAAAACGTGTTTTTCAGCCCGAAATAAACGCGTTTTTTCAGACAACTGAATCTACTTGTAACAGCAAGGCTCAGAAGTGCCCACACACTCAGCCCTTAACCCCAGTGTACAGAAAGTGTCAAAACGTGTTTTCCAGCAGAAATAAACATGTTTCTGCAAGTTTGGTCAACCCCATGTAAGTTATGGGGCAGTAACAAGACACTTTTCAAAACGTGTTTTTCAGCCCTAAATAAACGCGTTTTTTCATACAACTGAATCTCCTTGTAATAGCAAGGCTCAGAAGTGCCCACACACTCAGCCCTTAACCCCAGTGTGCAGAAAGGGTCAAAACGTGTTTTTCAGCAGAAATAAACATGTTTCTGCAAGTTTGGTCAACCCCATGTAAGTTATGGGGCAGTAACAAGACACTTTTCAAAACGTGTTTTTCAGCCCGAAATAAATGCGTTTTTTCAGACAACTGAATCTACTTGTAACAGCAAGGCTCAGAAGTGCCCACACACTCAGCCCTTAACCCCAGTGTGCAGAAAGGGTCAAAACGTGTTTTTCAGCAGAAATAAACATGTTTCTGCAAGTTTGGTCAACCCCATGTAAGTTATGGGGCAGTAACAAGACACTTTTCAAAACGTGTTTTTCAGCCCGAAATAAACGCGTTTTTTCAGACAACTGAATCTCCTTGTAATAGTAAGGCTCAGAAGAGCCCACACACTCAGCCCTTAACCCCAGTGTACAGAAAGTGTCCAAACGTGTTTTTCAGCAGAAATAAACATGTTTCTGCAAGTTTGGTCACCCCCATGTAAGTTATGGGGCAGTAACAAGACACTTTTCAAAACGTGTTTTTCAGCCCGAAATAAACGCGTTTTTTCAGACAACTGAATCTCCTTGTAATAGCAAGGCTCAGAAGAGCCCACACACTCAGCCCTTAACCCCAGTGTACAGAAAGTGTCAAAACGTGTTTTCCAGCAGAAATAAACATGTTTCTGCAAGTTTGGTCAACCCCATGTAAGTTATGGGGCAGTAACAAGACACTTTTCAAAACGTGTTTTTCAGCCCGAAATAAACGCGTTTTTTCATACAACTGAATCTCCTTGTAATAGCAAGGCTCAGAAGAGCCCACACACTCAGCCCTTAACCCCAGTGTACAGAAAGTGTCAAAACGTGTTTTCCAGCAGAAATAAACATGTTTCTGCAAGTTTGGTCAACCCCATGTAAGTTATGGGGCAGTAACAAGACACTTTTCAAAACGTGTTTTTCAGCCCGAAATAAACGCGTTTTTTCATACAACTGAATCTCCTTGTAATAGCAAGGCTCAGAAGTGCCCACACACTCAGCCCTTAACCCCAGTGTGCAGAAAGTGTCAAAACGTGTTTTTCAGCAGAAATAAACATGTTTCTGCAAGTTTGGTCAACCCCATGTAAGTTATGGGGCAGTAACATCACACTTTTCAAAACGTGTTTTTCAGCCCGAAATAAACGCGTTTTTTCAGACAACTGAATCTACTTGTAACAGCAAGGCTCAGAAGTGCCCACACACTCAGCCCTTAACCCCAGTGTGCAGAAAGGGTCAAAACGTGTTTTTCAGCAGAAATAAACATGTTTCTGCAAGTTTGGTCACCCCCATGTAAGTTATGGGGCAGTAACAAGACACTTTTCAAAACGTGTTTTTCAGCCCGAAATAAACGCGTTTTTTCATACAACTGAATCTCCTTGTAATAGCAAGGCTCAGAAGTGCCCACACACTCAGCCCTTAACCCCAGTGTGCAGAAAGTGTCAAAACGTGTTTTTCAGCAGAAATAAACATGTTTCTGCAAGTTTGGTCAACCCCATGTAAGTTATGGGGCAGTAACATCACACTTTTCAAAACGTGTTTTTCAGCCCGAAATAAACGCGTTTTTTCAGACAACTGAATCTACTTGTAACAGCAAGGCTCAGAAGTGCCCACACACTCAGCCCTTAACCCCAGTGTGCAGAAAGTGTCAAAACGTGTTTTTCAGCAGAAATAAACATGTTTCTGCAAGTTTGGTCAACCCCATGTAAGTTATGGGGCAGTAACAAGACACTTTTCAAAACGTGTTTTTCAGCCCGAAATAAACGCGTTTTTTCAGACAACTGAATCTCCTTGTAATAGCAAGGCTCAGAAGAGCCCACACACTCAGCCCTTAACCCCAGTGTACAGAAAGTGTCAAAACGTGTTTTCCAGCAGAAATAAACATGTTTCTGCAAGTTTGGTCAACCCCATGTAAGTTATGGGGCAGTAACATCACACTTTTCAAAACGTGTTTTTCAGCCCGAAATAAACGCGTTTTTTCAGACAACTGAATCTCCTTGTAACAGCAAGGCTCAGAAGTGCCCACACACTCAGCCCTTAACCCCAGTGTGCAGAAAGGGTCAAAACGTGTTTTTCAGCAGAAATAAACATGTTTCTGCAAGTTTGGTCAACCCCATGTAAGTTATGGGGCAGTAACAAGACACTTTTCAAAACGTGTTTTTCAGCCCGAAATAAACGCGTTTTTTCAGACAGCAGAATCTCAGTGTAACTGCTAGGCTCAGAAGACCCCACACACTCAGCTCTTAACCCCAGTGTGCAGAAAGTGTCCAAACGTGTTTTTCAGCAGAAATAAACATGTTTCTGCAAGTTTGGTCACCCCCATGTAAGTTATGGGGCAGTAACAAGACACTTTTCAAAACGTGTTTTTCAGCCCGAAATCGCGTTTTTTCAGACAACTGAATCTCCTTGTAATAGCAAGGCTCAGAAGAGCCCACACACTCAGCCCTTAACCCCAGTGTGCAGAAAGGGTCAAAACGTGTTTTTCAGCAGAAATAAACATGTTTCTGCAAGTTTGGTCAACCCCATGTAAGTTATGGGGCAGTAACAACACACTTTTCAAAACGTGTTTTTCAGCCCGAAATAAACGCGTTTTTTCAGACAACTGAATCTACTTGTAACAGCAAGGCTCAGAAGTGCCCACACACTCAGCCCTTAACCCCAGTGTGCAGAAAGTGTCAAAACGTGTTTTCCAGCAGAAATAAACATGTTTCTGCAAGTTTGGTCAACCCCATGTAAGTTATGGGGCAGTAACAAGACACTTTTCAAAACGTGTTTTTCAGCCCGAAATAAACGCGTTTTTTCAGACAACTGAATCTCCTTGTAATAGTAAGGCTCAGAAGAGCCCACACACTCAGCCCTTAACCCCAGTGTACAGAAAGTGTCCAAACGTGTTTTTCAGCAGAAATAAACATGTTTCTGCAAGTTTGGTCACCCCCATGTAAGTTATGGGGCAGTAACAAGACACTTTTCAAAACGTGTTTTTCAGCCCGAAATAAACGCGTTTTTTCAGACAACTGAATCTCCTTGTAATAGCAAGGCTCAGAAGAGCCCACACACTCAGCCCTTAACCCCAGTGTACAGAAAGTGTCAAAAGTGTTTTCCAGCAGAAATAAACATGTTTCTGCAAGTTTGGTCAACCCCATGTAAGTTATGGGGCAGTAACAAGACACTTTTCAAAACGTGTTTTTCAGCCCTAAATAAACGCGTTTTTTCATACAACTGAATCTCCTTGTAATAGCAAGGCTCAGAAGTGCCCACACACTCAGCCCTTAACCCCAGTGTGCAGAAAGGGTCAAAACGTGTTTTTCAGCAGAAATAAACATGTTTCTGCAAGTTTGGTCAACCCCATGTAAGTTATGGGGCAGTAACAAGACACTTTTCAAAACGTGTTTTTCAGCCCGAAATAAATGCGTTTTTTCAGACAACTGAATCTACTTGTAACAGCAAGGCTCAGAAGTGCCCACACACTCAGCCCTTAACCCCAGTGTGCAGAAAGGGTCAAAACGTGTTTTTCAGCAGAAATAAACATGTTTCTGCAAGTTTGGTCAACCCCATGTAAGTTATGGGGCAGTAACAAGACACTTTTCAAAACGTGTTTTTCAGCCCGAAATAAACGCGTTTTTTCAGACAACTGAATCTCCTTGTAATAGTAAGGCTCAGAAGAGCCCACACACTCAGCCCTTAACCCCAGTGTACAGAAAGTGTCCAAACGTGTTTTTCAGCAGAAATAAACATGTTTCTGCAAGTTTGGTCACCCCCATGTAAGTTATGGGGCAGTAACAAGACACTTTTCAAAACGTGTTTTTCAGCCCGAAATAAACGCGTTTTTTCAGACAACTGAATCTCCTTGTAATAGCAAGGCTCAGAAGAGCCCACACACTCAGCCCTTAACCCCAGTGTACAGAAAGTGTCAAAACGTGTTTTCCAGCAGAAATAAACATGTTTCTGCAAGTTTGGTCAACCCCATGTAAGTTATGGGGCAGTAACAAGACACTTTTCAAAACGTGTTTTTCAGCCCGAAATAAACGCGTTTTTTCATACAACTGAATCTCCTTGTAATAGCAAGGCTCAGAAGTGCCCACACACTCAGCCCTTAACCCCAGTGTGCAGAAAGTGTCCAAACCTGTTTTTCAGCAGAAATAAACATGTTTCTGCAAGTTTGGTCAACCCCATGTAAGTTATGGGGCAGTAACATCACACTTTTCAAAACGTGTTTTTCAGCCCGAAATAAACGCGTTTTTTCAGACAACTGAATCTACTTGTAACAGCAAGGCTCAGAAGTGCCCACACACTCAGCCCTTAACCCCAGTGTGCAGAAAGGGTCAAAACGTGTTTTTCAGCAGAAATAAACATGTTTCTGCAAGTTTGGTCAACCCCATGTAAGTTATGGGGCAGTAACAAGACACTTTTCAAAACGTGTTTTTCAGCCCGAAATAAACGCGTTTTTTCAGACAACTGAATCTACTTGTAACAGCAAGGCTCAGAAGTGCCCACACACTCAGCCCTTAACCCCAGTGTGCAGAAAGTGTCAAAACGTGTTTTTCAGCAGAAATAAACATGTTTCTGCAAGTTTGGTCAACCCCATGTAAGTTATGGGGCAGTAACAAGACACTTTTCAAAACGTGTTTTTCAGCCCGAAATAAACGCGTTTTTTCAGACAACTGAATCTCCTTGTAATAGCAAGGCTCAGAAGAGCCCACACACTCAGCCCTTAACCCCAGTGTACAGAAAGTGTCAAAACGTGTTTTCCAGCAGAAATAAACATGTTTCTGCAAGTTTGGTCAACCCCATGTAAGTTATGGGGCAGTAACATCACACTTTTCAAAACGTGTTTTTCAGCCCGAAATAAACGCGTTTTTTCAGACAACTGAATCTACTTGTAACAGCAAGGCTCAGAAGTGCCCACACACTCAGCCCTTAACCCCAGTGTGCAGAAAGGGTCAAAACGTGTTTTTCAGCAGAAATAAACATGTTTCTGCAAGTTTGGTCAACCCCATGTAAGTTATGGGGCAGTAACAAGACACTTTTCAAAACGTGTTTTTCAGCCCGAAATAAACGCGTTTTTTCAGACAGCAGAATCTCAGTGTAACTGCTAGGCTCAGAAGACCCCACACACTCAGCTCTTAACCCCAGTGTGCAGAAAGTGTCCAAACGTGTTTTTCAGCAGAAATAAACATGTTTCTGCAAGTTTGGTCACCCCCATGTAAGTTATGGGGCAGTAACAAGACACTTTTCAAAACGTGTTTTTCAGCCCGAAATAAACGCGTTTTTTCAGACAACTGAATCTCCTTGTAATAGCAAGGCTCAGAAGAGCCCACACACTCAGCCCTTAACCCCAGTGTGCAGAAAGGGTCAAAACGTGTTTTTCAGCAGAAATAAACATGTTTCTGCAAGTTTGGTCAACCCCATGTAAGTTATGGGGCAGTAACAACACACTTTTCAAAACGTGTTTTTCAGCCCGAAATAAACGCGTTTTTTCAGACAACTGAATCTACTTGTAACAGCAAGGCTCAGAAGTGCCCACACACTCAGCCCTTAACCCCAGTGTGCAGAAAGTGTCAAAACGTGTTTTCCAGCAGAAATAAACATGTTTCTGCAAGTTTGGTCAACCCCATGTAAGTTATGGGGCAGTAACAAGACACTTTTCAAAACGTGTTTTTCAGCCCGAAATAAACGCGTTTTTTCAGACAACTGAATCTCCTTGTAATAGTAAGGCTCAGAAGAGCCCACACACTCAGCCCTTAACCCCAGTGTACAGAAAGTGTCCAAACGTGTTTTTCAGCAGAAATAAACATGTTTCTGCAAGTTTGGTCACCCCCATGTAAGTTATGGGGCAGTAACAAGACACTTTTCAAAACGTGTTTTTCAGCCCGAAATAAACGCGTTTTTTCAGACAACTGAATCTCCTTGTAATAGCAAGGCTCAGAAGAGCCCACACACTCAGCCCTTAACCCCAGTGTACAGAAAGTGTCAAAACGTGTTTTCCAGCAGAAATAAACATGTTTCTGCAAGTTTGGTCAACCCCATGTAAGTTATGGGGCAGTAACAAGACACTTTTCAAAACGTGTTTTTCAGCCCGAAATAAACGCGTTTTTTCATACAACTGAATCTCCTTGTAATAGCAAGGCTCAGAAGTGCCCACACACTCAGCCCTTAACCCCAGTGTGCAGAAAGGGTCAAAACGTGTTTTTCAGCAGAAATAAACATGTTTCTGCAAGTTTGGTCAACCCCATGTAAGTTATGGGGCAGTAACAAGACACTTTTCAAAACGTGTTTTTCAGCCCGAAATAAACGCGTTTTTTCAGACAACTGAATCTACTTGTAACAGCAAGGCTCAGAAGTGCCCACACACTCAGCCCTTAACCCCAGTGTGCAGAAAGGGTCAAAACGTGTTTTTCAGCAGAAATAAACATGTTTCTGCAAGTTTGGTCAACCCCATGTAAGTTATGGGGCAGTAACAAGACACTTTTCAAAACGTGTTTTTCAGCCCGAAATAAACGCGTTTTTTCAGACAACTGAATCTCCTTGTAATAGTAAGGCTCAGAAGAGCCCACACACTCAGCCCTTAACCCCAGTGTACAGAAAGTGTCCAAACGTGTTTTTCAGCAGAAATAAACATGTTTCTGCAAGTTTGGTCACCCCCATGTAAGTTATGGGGCAGTAACAAGACACTTTTCAAAACGTGTTTTTCAGCCCGAAATAAACGCGTTTTTTCAGACAACTGAATCTCCTTGTAATAGCAAGGCTCAGAAGAGCCCACACACTCAGCCCTTAACCCCAGTGTACAGAAAGTGTCAAAACGTGTTTTCCAGCAGAAATAAACATGTTTCTGCAAGTTTGGTCAACCCCATGTAAGTTATGGGGCAGTAACATCACACTTTTCAAAACGTGTTTTTCAGCCCGAAATAAACGCGTTTTTTCATACAACTGAATCTCCTTGTAATAGCAAGGCTCAGAAGTGCCCACACACTCAGCCCTTAACCCCAGTGTGCAGAAAGGGTCAAAACGTGTTTTTCAGCAGAAATAAACATGTTTCTGCAAGTTTGGTCAACCCCATGTAAGTTATGGGGCAGTAACAAGACACTTTTCAAAACGTGTTTTTCAGCCCGAAATAAACGCGTTTTTTCAGACAACTGAATCTCCTTGTAATAGTAAGGCTCAGAAGAGCCCACACACTCAGCCCTTAACCCCAGTGTACAGAAAGTGTCCAAACGTGTTTTTCAGTAGAAATAAACATGTTTCTGCAAGTTTGGTCACCCCCATGTAAGTTATGGGGCAGTAACAAGACACTTTTCAAAACGTGTTTTTCAGCCCGAAATAAACGCGTTTTTTCAGACAACTGAATCTCCTTGTAATAGCAAGGCTCAGAAGAGCCCACACACTCAGCCCTTAACCCCAGTGTACAGAAAGTGTCAAAACGTGTTTTCCAGCAGAAATAAACATGTTTCTGCAAGTTTGGTCAACCCCATGTAAGTTATGGGGCAGTAACAAGACACTTTTCAAAACGTGTTTTTCAGCCCGAAATAAACGCGTTTTTTCATACAACTGAATCTCCTTGTAATAGCAAGGCTCAGAAGTGCCCACACACTCAGCCCTTAACCCCAGTGTGCAGAAAGTGTCAAAACGTGTTTTTCAGCAGAAATAAACATGTTTCTGCAAGTTTGGTCAACCCCATGTAAGTTATGGGGCAGTAACATCACACTTTTCAAAACGTGTTTTTCAGCCCGAAATAAACGCGTTTTTTCAGACAACTGAATCTACTTGTAACAGCAAGGCTCAGAAGTGCCCACACACTCAGCCCTTAACCCCAGTCTGCAGAAAGGGTCAAAACGTGTTTTTCAGCAGGAATAAACATGTTTCTGCAAGTTTGGTCAACCCCATGTAAGTTATGGGGCAGTAACAAGACACTTTTCAAAACGTGTTTTTCAGCCCGAAATAAACGCGTTTTTTCAGACAACTGAATCTCCTTGTAATAGCAAGGCTCAGAAGAGCCCACACACTCAGCCCTTAACCCCAGTGTACAGAAAGTGTCAAAACGTGTTTTCCAGCAGAAATAAACATGTTTCTGCAAGTTTGGTCAACCCCATGTAAGTTATGGGGCAGTAACATCACACTTTTCAAAACGTGTTTTTCAGCCCGAAATAAACGCGTTTTTTCAGACAACTGAATCTACTTGTAACAGCAAGGCTCAGAAGTGCCCACACACTCAGCCCTTAACCCCAGTGTGCAGAAAGGGTCAAAACGTGTTTTTCAGCAGAAATAAACATGTTTCTGCAAGTTTGGTCAACCCCATGTAAGTTATGGGGCAGTAACAAGACACTTTTCAAAACGTGTTTTTCAGCCCGAAATAAACGCGTTTTTTCAGACAGCAGAATCTCAGTGTAACTGCTAGGCTCAGAAGACCCCACACACTCAGCTCTTAACCCCAGTGTGCAGAAAGTGTCCAAACGTGTTTTTCAGCAGAAATAAACATGTTTCTGCAAGTTTGGTCACCCCCATGTAAGTTATGGGGCAGTAACAAGACACTTTTCAAAACGTGTTTTTCAGCCCGAAATAAACGCGTTTTTTCAGACAACTGAATCTCCTTGTAATAGCAAGGCTCAGAAGAGCCCACACACTCAGCCCTTAACCCCAGTGTACAGAAAGTGTCAAAACGTGTTTTCCAGCAGAAATAAACATGTTTCTGCAAGTTTGGTCAACCCCATGTAAGTTATGGGGCAGTAACAAGACACTTTTCAAAACGTGTTTTTCAGCCCGAAATAAACGCGTTTTTTCATACAACTGAATCTCCTTGTAATAGCAAGGCTCAGAAGTGCCCACACACTCAGCCCTTAACCCCAGTGTGCAGAAAGTGTCAAAACGTGTTTTTCAGCAGAAATAAACATGTTTCTGCAAGTTTGGTCAACCCCATGTAAGTTATGGGGCAGTAACAAGACACTTTTCAAAACGTGTTTTTCAGCCCGAAATAAACGCGTTTTTTCAGACAGCAGAATCTCAGTGTAACTGCTAGGCTCAGAAGACCCCACACACTCAGCTCTTAACCCCAGTGTGCAGAAAGTGTCCAAACGTGTTTTTCAGCAGAAATAAACATGTTTCTGCAAGTTTGGTCACCCCCATGTAAGTTATGGGGCAGTAACAAGACACTTTTCAAAACGTGTTTTTCAGCCCGAAATCGCGTTTTTTCAGACAACTGAATCTCCTTGTAATAGCAAGGCTCAGAAGAGCCCACACACTCAGCCCTTAACCCCAGTGTGCAGAAAGGGTCAAAACGTGTTTTTCAGCAGAAATAAACATGTTTCTGCAAGTTTGGTCAACCCCATGTAAGTTATGGGGCAGTAACAACACACTTTTCAAAACGTGTTTTTCAGCCCGAAATAAACGCGTTTTTTCAGACAACTGAATCTACTTGTAACAGCAAGGCTCAGAAGTGCCCACACACTCAGCCCTTAACCCCAGTGTGCAGAAAGTGTCAAAACGTGTTTTCCAGCAGAAATAAACATGTTTCTGCAAGTTTGGTCAACCCCATGTAAGTTATGGGGCAGTAACAAGACACTTTTCAAAACGTGTTTTTCAGCCCGAAATAAACGCGTTTTTTCAGACAACTGAATCTCCTTGTAATAGTAAGGCTCAGAAGAGCCCACACACTCAGCCCTTAACCCCAGTGTACAGAAAGTGTCCAAACGTGTTTTTCAGCAGAAATAAACATGTTTCTGCAAGTTTGGTCACCCCCATGTAAGTTATGGGGCAGTAACAAGACACTTTTCAAAACGTGTTTTTCAGCCCGAAATAAACGCGTTTTTTCAGACAACTGAATCTCCTTGTAATAGCAAGGCTCAGAAGAGCCCACACACTCAGCCCTTAACCCCAGTGTACAGAAAGTGTCAAAACGTGTTTTCCAGCAGAAATAAACATGTTTCTGCAAGTTTGGTCAACCCCATGTAAGTTATGGGGCAGTAACAAGACACTTTTCAAAACGTGTTTTTCAGCCCTAAATAAACGCGTTTTTTCATACAACTGAATCACCTTGTAATAGCAAGGCTCAGAAGTGCCCACACACTCAGCCCTTAACCCCAGTGTGCAGAAAGGGTCAAAACGTGTTTTTCAGCAGAAATAAACATGTTTCTGCAAGTTTGGTCAACCCCATGTAAGTTATGGGGCAGTAACAAGACACTTTTCAAAACGTGTTTTTCAGCCCTAAATAAACGCGTTTTTTCATACAACTGAATCTCCTTGTAATAGCAAGGCTCAGAAGTGCCCACACACTCAGCCCTTAACCCCAGTGTGCAGAAAGGGTCAAAACGTGTTTTTCAGCAGAAATAAACATGTTTCTGCAAGTTTGGTCAACCCCATGTAAGTTATGGGGCAGTAACAAGACACTTTTCAAAACGTGTTTTTCAGCCCGAAATAAATGCGTTTTTTCAGACAACTGAATCTACTTGTAACAGCAAGGCTCAGAAGTGCCCACACACTCAGCCCTTAACCCCAGTGTGCAGAAAGGGTCAAAACGTGTTTTTCAGCAGAAATAAACATGTTTCTGCAAGTTTGGTCAACCCCATGTAAGTTATGGGGCAGTAACAAGACACTTTTCAAAACGTGTTTTTCAGCCCGAAATAAACGCGTTTTTTCAGACAACTGAATCTCCTTGTAATAGTAAGGCTCAGAAGAGCCCACACACTCAGCCCTTAACCCCAGTGTACAGAAAGTGTCCAATCGTGTTTTTCAGCAGAAATAAACATGTTTCTGCAAGTTTGGTCACCCCCATGTAAGTTATGGGGCAGTAACAAGACACTTTTCAAAACGTGTTTTTCAGCCCGAAATAAACGCGTTTTTTCATACAACTGAATCTCCTTGTAATAGCAAGGCTCAGAAGTGCCCACACACTCAGCCCTTAACCCCAGTGTGCAGAAAGTGTCAAAACGTGTTTTTCAGCAGAAATAAACATGTTTCTGCAAGTTTGGTCAACCCCATGTAAGTTATGGGGCAGTAACATCACACTTTTCAAAACGTGTTTTTCAGCCCGAAATAAACGCGTTTTTTCAGACAACTGAATCTACTTGTAACAGCAAGGCTCAGAAGTGCCCACACACTCAGCCCTTAACCCCAGTGTGCAGAAAGGGTCAAAACGTGTTTTTCAGCAGAAATAAACATGTTTCTGCAAGTTTGGTCAACCCCATGTAAGTTATGGGGCAGTAACAAGACACTTTTCAAAACGTGTTTTTCAGCCCGAAATAAACGCGTTTTTTCAGACAACTGAATCTCCTTGTAATAGCAAGGCTCAGAAGAGCCCACACACTCAGCCCTTAACCCCAGTGTACAGAAAGTGTCAAAACGTGTTTTCCAGCAGAAATAAACATGTTTCTGCAAGTTTGGTCACCCCCATGTAAGTTATGGGGCAGTAACAAGACACTTTTCAAAACGTGTTTTTCAGCCCGAAATAAACGCGTTTTTTCAGACAACTGAATCTACTTGTAATAGCAAGGCTCAGAAGAGCCCACACACTCAGCCCTTAACCCCAGTGTACAGAAAGTGTCAAAACGTGTTTTCCAGCAGAAATAAACATGTTTCTGCAAGTTTGGTCAACCCCATGTAAGTTATGGGGCAGTAACATCACACTTTTCAAAACGTGTTTTTCAGCCCGAAATAAACGCGTTTTTTCAGACAACTGAATCTACTTGTAACAGCAAGGCTCAGAAGTGCCCACACACTCAGCCCTTAACCCCAGTGTGCAGAAAGGGTCAAAACGTGTTTTTCAGCAGAAATAAACATGTTTCTGCAAGTTTGGTCAACCCCATGTAAGTTATGGGGCAGTAACAAGACACTTTTCAAAACGTGTTTTTCAGCCCGAAATAAACGCGTTTTTTCAGACAGCAGAATCTCAGTGTAACTGCTAGGCTCAGAAGACCCCACACACTCAGCTCTTAACCCCAGTGTGCAGAAAGTGTCCAAACGTGTTTTTCAGCAGAAATAAACATGTTTCTGCAAGTTTGGTCACCCCCATGTAAGTTATGGGGCAGTAACAAGACACTTTTCAAAACGTGTTTTTCAGCCCGAAATAAACGCGTTTTTTCAGACAACTGAATCTCCTTGTAATAGCAAGGCTCAGAAGAGCCCACACACTCAGCCCTTAACCCCAGTGTACAGAAAGTGTCAAAACGTGTTTTCCAGCAGAAATAAACATGTTTCTGCAAGTTTGGTCAACCCCATGTAAGTTATGGGGCAGTAACAAGACACTTTTCAAAACGTGTTTTTCAGCCCGAAATAAACGCGTTTTTTCATACAACTGAATCTCCTTGTAATAGCAAGGCTCAGAAGTGCCCACACACTCAGCCCTTAACCCCAGTGTGCAGAAAGTGTCAAAACGTGTTTTTCAGCAGAAATAAACATGTTTCTGCAAGTTTGGTCAACCCCATGTAAGTTATGGGGCAGTAACAAGACACTTTTCAAAACGTGTTTTTCAGCCCGAAATAAACGCGTTTTTTCAGACAGCAGAATCTCAGTGTAACTGCTAGGCTCAGAAGACCCCACACACTCAGCTCTTAACCCCAGTGTGCAGAAAGTGTCCAAACGTGTTTTTCAGCAGAAATAAACATGTTTCTGCAAGTTTGGTCACCCCCATGTAAGTTATGGGGCAGTAACAAGACACTTTTCAAAACGTGTTTTTCAGCCCGAAATCGCGTTTTTTCAGACAACTGAATCTCCTTGTAATAGCAAGGCTCAGAAGAGCCCACACACTCAGCCCTTAACCCCAGTGTGCAGAAAGGGTCAAAACGTGTTTTTCAGCAGAAATAAACATGTTTCTGCAAGTTTGGTCAACCCCATGTAAGTTATGGGGCAGTAACAACACACTTTTCAAAACGTGTTTTTCAGCCCGAAATAAACGCGTTTTTTCAGACAACTGAATCTACTTGTAACAGCAAGGCTCAGAAGTGCCCACACACTCAGCCCTTAACCCCAGTGTGCAGAAAGTGTCAAAACGTGTTTTCCAGCAGAAATAAACATGTTTCTGCAAGTTTGGTCAACCCCATGTAAGTTATGGGGCAGTAACAAGACACTTTTCAAAACGTGTTTTTCAGCCCGAAATAAACGCGTTTTTTCAGACAACTGAATCTCCTTGTAATAGTAAGGCTCAGAAGAGCCCACACACTCAGCCCTTAACCCCAGTGTACAGAAAGTGTCCAAACGTGTTTTTCAGCAGAAATAAACATGTTTCTGCAAGTTTGGTCACCCCCATGTAAGTTATGGGGCAGTAACAAGACACTTTTCAAAACGTGTTTTTCAGCCCGAAATAAACGCGTTTTTTCAGACAACTGAATCTCCTTGTAATAGCAAGGCTCAGAAGAGCCCACACACTCAGCCCTTAACCCCAGTGTACAGAAAGTGTCAAAACGTGTTTTCCAGCAGAAATAAACATGTTTCTGCAAGTTTGGTCAACCCCATGTAAGTTATGGGGCAGTAACAAGACACTTTTCAAAACGTGTTTTTCAGCCCTAAATAAACGCGTTTTTTCATACAACTGAATCACCTTGTAATAGCAAGGCTCAGAAGTGCCCACACACTCAGCCCTTAACCCCAGTGTGCAGAAAGGGTCAAAACGTGTTTTTCAGCAGAAATAAACATGTTTCTGCAAGTTTGGTCAACCCCATGTAAGTTATGGGGCAGTAACAAGACACTTTTCAAAACGTGTTTTTCAGCCCTAAATAAACGCGTTTTTTCATACAACTGAATCTCCTTGTAATAGCAAGGCTCAGAAGTGCCCACACACTCAGCCCTTAACCCCAGTGTGCAGAAAGGGTCAAAACGTGTTTTTCAGCAGAAATAAACATGTTTCTGCAAGTTTGGTCAACCCCATGTAAGTTATGGGGCAGTAACAAGACACTTTTCAAAACGTGTTTTTCAGCCCGAAATAAATGCGTTTTTTCAGACAACTGAATCTACTTGTAACAGCAAGGCTCAGAAGTGCCCACACACTCAGCCCTTAACCCCAGTGTGCAGAAAGGGTCAAAACGTGTTTTTCAGCAGAAATAAACATGTTTCTGCAAGTTTGGTCAACCCCATGTAAGTTATGGGGCAGTAACAAGACACTTTTCAAAACGTGTTTTTCAGCCCGAAATAAACGCGTTTTTTCAGACAACTGAATCTCCTTGTAATAGTAAGGCTCAGAAGAGCCCACACACTCAGCCCTTAACCCCAGTGTACAGAAAGTGTCCAATCGTGTTTTTCAGCAGAAATAAACATGTTTCTGCAAGTTTGGTCACCCCCATGTAAGTTATGGGGCAGTAACAAGACACTTTTCAAAACGTGTTTTTCAGCCCGAAATAAACGCGTTTTTTCATACAACTGAATCTCCTTGTAATAGCAAGGCTCAGAAGTGCCCACACACTCAGCCCTTAACCCCAGTGTGCAGAAAGTGTCAAAACGTGTTTTTCAGCAGAAATAAACATGTTTCTGCAAGTTTGGTCAACCCCATGTAAGTTATGGGGCAGTAACATCACACTTTTCAAAACGTGTTTTTCAGCCCGAAATAAACGCGTTTTTTCAGACAACTGAATCTACTTGTAACAGCAAGGCTCAGAAGTGCCCACACACTCAGCCCTTAACCCCAGTGTGCAGAAAGGGTCAAAACGTGTTTTTCAGCAGAAATAAACATGTTTCTGCAAGTTTGGTCAACCCCATGTAAGTTATGGGGCAGTAACAAGACACTTTTCAAAACGTGTTTTTCAGCCCGAAATAAACGCGTTTTTTCAGACAACTGAATCTCCTTGTAATAGCAAGGCTCAGAAGAGCCCACACACTCAGCCCTTAACCCCAGTGTACAGAAAGTGTCAAAACGTGTTTTCCAGCAGAAATAAACATGTTTCTGCAAGTTTGGTCACCCCCATGTAAGTTATGGGGCAGTAACAAGACACTTTTCAAAACGTGTTTTTCAGCCCGAAATAAACGCGTTTTTTCAGACAACTGAATCTACTTGTAACAGCAAGGCTCAGAAGTGCCCACACACTCAGCCCTTAACCCCAGTGTGCAGAAAGGGTCAAAACGTGTTTTTCAGCAGAAATAAACATGTTTCTGCAAGTTTGGTCAACCCCATGTAAGTTATGGGGCAGTAACAAGACACTTTTCAAAACGTGTTTTTCAGCCCGAAATAAACGCGTTTTTTCAGACAACTGAATCTACTTGTAACAGCAAGGCTCAGAAGTGCCCACACACTCAGCCCTTAACCCCAGTGTGCAGAAAGGGTCAAAACGTGTTTTTCAGCAGAAATAAACATGTTTCTGCAAGTTTGGTCAACCCCATGTAAGTTATGGGGCAGTAACAAGACACTTTTCAAAACGTGTTTTTCAGCCCGAAATAAACGCGTTTTTTCAGACAACTGAATCTCCTTGTAATAGCAAGGCTCAGAAGAGCCCACACACTCAGCCCTTAACCCCAGTGTACAGAAAGTGTCAAAACGTGTTTTCCAGCAGAAATAAACATGTTTCTGCAAGTTTGGTCACCCCCATGTAAGTTATGGGGCAGTAACAAGACACTTTTCAAAACGTGTTTTTCAGCCCGAAATAAACGCGTTTTTTCAGACAACTGAATCTACTTGTAACAGCAAGGCTCAGAAGTGCCCACACACTCAGCCCTTAACCCCAGTGTGCAGAAAGGGTCAAAACGTGTTTTTCAGCAGAAATAAACATGTTTCTGCAAGTTTGGTCAACCCCATGTAAGTTATGGGGCAGTAACAAGACACTTTTCAAAACGTGTTTTTCAGCCCGAAATAAACGCGTTTTTTCAGACAACTGAATCTACTTGTAACAGCAAGGCTCAGAAGTGCCCACACACTCAGCCCTTAACCCCAGTGTGCAGAAAGGGTCAAAACGTGTTTTTCAGCAGAAATAAACATGTTTCTGCAAGTTTGGTCAACCCCATGTAAGTTATGGGGCAGTAACAAGACACTTTTCAAAACGTGTTTTTCAGCCCGAAATAAACGCGTTTTTTCAGACAACTGAATCTCCTTGTAATAGCAAGGCTCAGAAGAGCCCACACACTCAGCCCTTAACCCCAGTGTACAGAAAGTGTCAAAACGTGTTTTCCAGCAGAAATAAACATGTTTCTGCAAGTTTGGTCACCCCCATGTAAGTTATGGGGCAGTAACAAGACACTTTTCAAAACGTGTTTTTCAGCCCGAAATAAACGCGTTTTTTCAGACAACTGAATCTACTTGTAACAGCAAGGCTCAGAAGTGCCCACACACTCAGCCCTTAACCCCAGTGTGCAGAAAGGGTCAAAACGTGTTTTTCAGCAGAAATAAACATGTTTCTGCAAGTTTGGTCAACCCCATGTAAGTTATGGGGCAGTAACAAGACACTTTTCAAAACGTGTTTTTCAGCCCGAAATAAACGCGTTTTTTCAGACAACTGAATCTCCTTGTAATAGCAAGGCTCAGAAGAGCCCACACACTCAGCCCTTAACCCCAGTGTACAGAAAGTGTCCAAACGTGTTTTTCAGCAGAAATAAACATGTTTCTGCAAGTTTGGTCACCCCCATGTAAGTTATGGGGCAGTAACAAGACACTTTTCAAAACGTGTTTTTCAGCCCGAAATAAACGCGTTTTTTCAGACAACTGAATCTACTTGTAACAGCAAGGCTCAGAAGTGCCCACACACTCAGCCCTTAACCCCAGTGTGCAGAAAGGGTCAAAACGTGTTTTTCAGCAGAAATAAACATGTTTCTGCAAGTTTGGTCAACCCCATGTAAGTTATGGGGCAGTAACAAGACACTTTTCAAAACGTGTTTTTCAGCCCGAAATAAACGCGTTTTTTCAGACAGCAGAATCTCCTTGTAATAGTAAGGCTCAGAAGACCCCACACACTCAGCTCTTAACCCCACTGTGCAGAAAGTGTCCAAACGTGTTTTTCAGCAGAAATAAACATGTTTCTGCAAGTTTGGTCACCCCCATGTAAGTTATGGGGCAGTAACAAGACACTTTTCAAAACGTGTTTTTCAGCCCGAAATAAACGCGTTTTTTCAGACAACTGAATCTCCTTGTAATAGCAAGGCTCAGAAGAGCCCACACACTCAGCCCTTAACCCCAGTGTGCAGAAAGGGTCAAAACGTGTTTTTCAGCAGAAATAAACATGTTTCTGCAAGTTTGGTCAACCCCATGTAAGTTATGGGGCAGTAACAACACACTTTTCAAAACGTGTTTTTCAGCCCGAAATAAACGCGTTTTTTCAGACAACTGAATCTACTTGTAACAGCAAGGCTCAGAAGTGCCCACACACTCAGCCCTTAACCCCAGTGTGCAGAAAGTGTCAAAACGTGTTTTTCAGCAGAAATAAACATGTTTCTGCAAGTTTGGTCAACCCCATGTAAGTTATGGGGCAGTAACAAGACACTTTTCAAAACGTGTTTTTCAGCCCGAAATAAACGCGTTTTTTCAGACAACTGAATCTACTTGTAACAGCAAGGCTCAGAAGTGCCCACACACTCAGCCCTTAACCCCAGTGTGCAGAAAGGGTCAAAACGTGTTTTTCAGCAGAAATAAACATGTTTCTGCAAGTTTGGTCAACCCCATGTAAGTTATGGGGCAGTAACAAGACACTTTTCAAAACGTGTTTTTCAGCCCGAAATAAACGCGTTTTTTCAGACAGCAGAATCTCAGTGTAACTGCTAGGCTCAGAAGACCCCACAATCTCAGCTCTTAACCCCAGTGTGCAGAAAGTGTCCAAACGTGTTTTTCAGCAGAAATAAACATGTTTCTGCAAGTTTGGTCACCCCCATGTAAGTTATGGGGCAGTAACAAGACACTTTTCAAAACGTGTTTTTCAGCCCGAAATAAACGCGTTTTTTCAGACAACTGAATCTCCTTGTAACAGCAAGGCTCAGAAGTGCCCACACACTCAGCCCTTAACCCCAGTGTACAGAAAGTGTCAAAACGTGTTTTTCAGCAGAAATAAACATGTTTCTGTAAGTTTGGTCAACCCCATGTAAGTTATGGGGCAGTAACAAGACACTTTTCAAAACGTGTTTTTCAGACCGAAATAAACGCGTTTTTTCAGACAACTGAATCTCCTTGTAATAGCAAGGCTCAGAAGAGCCCACACACTCAGCCCTTAACCCCAGTGTACAGAAAGTGTCAAAACGTGTTTTCCAGCAGAAATAAACATGTTTCTGCAAGTTTGGTCAACCCCATGTAAGTTATGGGGCAGTAACAAGACACTTTTCAAAACGTGTTTTTCAGCCCGATATAAACGCGTTTTTTCAGACAACTGAATCTCCTTGTAATAGCAAGGCTCAGAAGTGCCCACACACTCAGCCCTTAACCCCAGTGTGCAGAAAGGGTCAAAACGTGTTTTTCAGCAGAAATAAACATGTTTCTGCAAGTTTGGTCACCCCCATGTAAGTTATGGGGCAGTAACAAGACACTTTTCAAAACGTGTTTTTCAGCCCGAAATAAACGCGTTTTTTCAGACAGCAGAATCTCAGTGTAACTGCTAGGCTCAGAAGACCCCACACACTCAGCTCTTAACCCCAGTGTGCAGAAAGTGTCCAAACGTGTTTTTCAGCAGAAATAAACATGTTTCTGCAAGTTTGGTCACCCCCATGTAAGTTATGGGGCAGTAACAAGACACTTTTCAAAACGTGTTTTTCAGCCCGAAATAAACGCGTTTTTTCAGACAACTGAATCTCCTTGTAATAGCAAGGCTCAGAAGAGCCCACACACTCAGCCCTTAACCCCAGTGTGCAGAAAGGGTCAAAACGTGTTTTTCAGCAGAAATAAACATGTTTCTGCAAGTTTGGTCAACCCCATGTAAGTTATGGGGCAGTAACAAGACACTTTTCAAAACGTGTTTTTCAGCCCGAAATAAACGCGTTTTTTCAGACAACTGAATCTACTTGTAATAGCAAGGCTCAGAAGAGCCCACACACTCAGCCCTTAACCCCAGTGTACAGAAAGTGTCAAAACGTGTTTTCCAGCAGAAATAAACATGTTTCTGCAAGTTTGGTCAACCCCATGTAAGTTATGGGGCAGTAACAAGACACTTTTCAAAACGTGTTTTTCAGCCCGAAATAAACGCGTTTTTTCATACAACTGAATCTCCTTGTAATAGCAAGGCTCAGAAGTGCCCACACACTCAGCCCTTAACCCCAGTGTGCAGAAAGTGTCAAAACGTGTTTTTCAGCAGAAATAAACATGTTTCTGCAAGTTTGGTCAACCCCATGTAAGTTATGGGGCAGTAACATCACACTTTTCAAAACGTGTTTTTCAGCCCGAAATAAACGCGTTTTTTCAGACAACTGAATCTACTTGTAACAGCAAGGCTCAGAAGTGCCCACACACTCAGCCCTTAACCCCAGTGTGCAGAAAGGGTCAAAACGTGTTTTTCAGCAGAAATAAACATGTTTCTGCAAGTTTGGTCAACCCCATGTAAGTTATGGGGCAGTAACAAGACACTTTTCAAAACGTGTTTTTCAGCCCGAAATAAACGCGTTTTTTCAGACAACTGAATCTCCTTGTAATAGTAAGGCTCAGAAGAGCCCACACACTCAGCCCTTAACCCCAGTGTACAGAAAGTGTCCAAACGTGTTTTTCAGCAGAAATAAACATGTTTCTGCAAGTTTGGTCACCCCCATGTAAGTTATGGGGCAGTAACAAGACACTTTTCAAAACGTGTTTTTCAGCCCGAAATAAACGCGTTTTTTCAGACAACTGAATCTCCTTGTAATAGCAAGGCTCAGAAGAGCCCACACACTCAGCCCTTAACCCCAGTGTACAGAAAGTGTCAAAACGTGTTTTCCAGCAGAAATAAACATGTTTCTGCAAGTTTGGTCAACCCCATGTAAGTTATGGGGCAGTAACAAGACACTTTTCAAAACGTGTTTTTCAGCCCGAAATAAACGCGTTTTTTCATACAACTGAATCTCCTTGTAATAGCAAGGCTCAGAAGTGCCCACACACTCAGCCCTTAACCCCAGTGTGCAGAAAGTGTCAAAACGTGTTTTTCAGCAGAAATAAACATGTTTCTGCAAGTTTGGTCAACCCCATGTAAGTTATGGGGCAGTAACATCACACTTTTCAAAACGTGTTTTTCAGCCCGAAATAAACGCGTTTTTTCAGACAACTGAATCTACTTGTAACAGCAAGGCTCAGAAGTGCCCACACACTCAGCCCTTAACCCCAGTGTGCAGAAAGGGTCAAAACGTGTTTTTCAGCAGAAATAAACATGTTTCTGCAAGTTTGGTCAACCCCATGTAAGTTATGGGGCAGTAACAAGACACTTTTCAAAACGTGTTTTTCAGCCCGAAATAAACGCGTTTTTTCAGACAACTGAATCTCCTTGTAATAGCAAGGCTCAGAAGAGCCCACACACTCAGCCCTTAACCCCAGTGTACAGAAAGTGTCAAAACGTGTTTTCCAGCAGAAATAAACATGTTTCTGCAAGTTTGGTCACCCCCATGTAAGTTATGGGGCAGTAACAAGACACTTTTCAAAACGTGTTTTTCAGCCCGAAATAAACGCGTTTTTTCAGACAACTGAATCTACTTGTAACAGCAAGGCTCAGAAGTGCCCACACACTCAGCCCTTAACCCCAGTGTGCAGAAAGGGTCAAAACGTGTTTTTCAGCAGAAATAAACATGTTTCTGCAAGTTTGGTCAACCCCATGTAAGTTATGGGGCAGTAACAAGACACTTTTCAAAACGTGTTTTTCAGCCCGAAATAAACGCGTTTTTTCAGACAACTGAATCTCCTTGTAATAGCAAGGCTCAGAAGAGCCCACACACTCAGCCCTTAACCCCAGTGTACAGAAAGTGTCCAAACGTGTTTTTCAGCAGAAATAAACATGTTTCTGCAAGTTTGGTCACCCCCATGTAAGTTATGGGGCAGTAACAAGACACTTTTCAAAACGTGTTTTTCAGCCCGAAATAAACGCGTTTTTTCAGACAACTGAATCTACTTGTAACAGCAAGGCTCAGAAGTGCCCACACACTCAGCCCTTAACCCCAGTGTGCAGAAAGGGTCAAAACGTGTTTTTCAGCAGAAATAAACATGTTTCTGCAAGTTTGGTCAACCCCATGTAAGTTATGGGGCAGTAACAAGACACATTTCAAAACGTGTTTTTCAGCCCGAAATAAACGCGTTTTTTCAGACAACTGAATCTCCTTGTAATAGTAAGGCTCAGAAGAGCCCACACACTCAGCCCTTAACCCCAGTGTACAGAAAGTGTCAAAACGTGTTTTCCAGCAGAAATAAACATGTTTCTGCAAGTTTGGTCAACCCCATGTAAGTTATGGGGCAGTAACATCACACTTTTCAAAACATGTTTTTCAGCCCGAAATAAACACGTTTTTTCAGACAACTGAATCTACTTGTAACAGCAAGGCTCAGAAGTGCCCACACACTCAGCCCTTAACCCCAGTGTGCAGAAAGGGTCAAAACGTGTTTTTCAGCAGAAATAAACATGTTTCTGCAAGTTTGGTCAACCCCATGTAAGTTATGGGGCAGTAACAAGACACTTTTCAAAACGTGTTTTTCAGCCCGAAATAAACGCGTTTTTTCAGACAACTGAATCTACTTGTAACAGCAAGGCTCAGAAGTGCCCACACACTCAGCCCTTAACCCCAGTGTGCAGAAAGTGTCAAAACGTGTTTTTCAGCAGAAATAAACATGTTTCTGCAAGTTTGGTCAACCCCATGTAAGTTATGGGGCAGTAACAAGACACTTTTCAAAACGTGTTTTTCAGCCCGAAATAAACGCGTTTTTTCAGACAACTGAATCTCCTTGTAATAGCAAGGCTCAGAAGAGCCCACACACTCAGCCCTTAACCCCAGTGTACAGAAAGTGTCAAAACGTGTTTTCCAGCAGAAATAAACATGTTTCTGCAAGTTTGGTCAACCCCATGTAAGTTATGGGGCAGTAACATCACACTTTTCAAAACGTGTTTTTCAGCCCGAAATAAACGCGTTTTTTCAGACAACTGAATCTACTTGTAACAGCAAGGCTCAGAAGTGCCCACACACTCAGCCCTTAACCCCAGTGTGCAGAAAGGGTCAAAACGTGTTTTTCAGCAGAAATAAACATGTTTCTGCAAGTTTGGTCAACCCCATGTAAGTTATGGGGCAGTAACAAGACACTTTTCAAAACGTGTTTTTCAGCCCGAAATAAACGCGTTTTTTCAGACAGCAGAATCTCAGTGTAACTGCTAGGCTCAGAAGACCCCACACACTCAGCTCTTAACCCCAGTGTGCAGAAAGTGTCCAAACGTGTTTTTCAGCAGAAATAAACATGTTTCTGCAAGTTTGGTCACCCCCATGTAAGTTATGGGGCAGTAACAAGACACTTTTCAAAACGTGTTTTTCAGCCCGAAATAAACGCGTTTTTTCAGACAACTGAATCTCCTTGTAATAGCAAGGCTCAGAAGAGCCCACACACTCAGCCCTTAACCCCAGTGTGCAGAAAGGGTCAAAACGTGTTTTTCAGCAGAAATAAACATGTTTCTGCAAGTTTGGTCAACCCCATGTAAGTTATGGGGCAGTAACAAGACACTTTTCAAAACGTGTTTTTCAGCCCGAAATAAACGCGTTTTTTCAGACAACTGAATCTCCTTGTAATAGCAAGGCTCAGAAGAGCCCACACACTCAGCCCTTAACCCCAGTGTACAGAAAGTGTCAAAACGTGTTTTCCAGCAGAAATAAACATGTTTCTGCAAGTTTGGTCAACCCCATGTAAGTTATGGGGCAGTAACAAGACACTTTTCAAAACGTGTTTTTCAGCCCGAAATAAACGCGTTTTTTCATACAACTGAATCTCCTTGTAATAGCAAGGCTCAGAAGAGCCCACACACTCAGCCCTTAACCCCAGTGTGCAGAAAGTGTCAAAACGTGTTTTTCAGCAGAAATAAACATGTTTCTGCAAGTTTGGTCAACCCCATGTAAGTTATGGGGCAGTAACATCACACTTTTCAAAACGTGTTTTTCAGCCCGAAATAAACGCGTTTTTTCAGACAACTGAATCTACTTGTAACAGCAAGGCTCAGAAGTGCCCACACACTCAGCCCTTAACCCCAGTGTGCAGAAAGGGTCAAAACGTGTTTTTCAGCAGAAATAAACATGTTTCTGCAAGTTTGGTCAACCCCATGTAAGTTATGGGGCAGTAACAAGACACTTTTCAAAACGTGTTTTTCAGCCCGAAATAAACGCGTTTTTTCAGACAGCAGAATCTCAGTGTAACTGCTAGGCTCAGAAGACCCCACACACTCAGCTCTTAACCCCAGTGAGCAGAAAGTGTCCAAACGTGTTTTTCAGCAGAAATAAACATGTTTCTGCAAGTTTGGTCACCCCCATGTAAGTTATGGGGCAGTAACAAGACACTTTTCAAAACGTGTTTTTCAGCCCGAAATAAACGCGTTTTTTCAGACAACTGAATCTCCTTGTAATAGCAAGGCTCAGAAGAGCCCACACACTCAGCCCTTAACCCCAGTGTGCAGAAAGTGTCAAAACGTGTTTTTCAGCAGAAATAAACATGTTTCTGCAAGTTTGGTCAACCCCATGTAAGTTATGGGGCAGTAACATCACACTTTTCAAAACGTGTTTTTCAGCCCGAAATAAACGCGTTTTTTCAGACAACTGAATCTACTTGTAACAGCAAGGCTCAGAAGTGCCCACACACTCAGCCCTTAACCCCAGTGTGCAGAAAGGGTCAAAACGTGTTTTTCAGCAGAAATAAACATGTTTCTGCAAGTTTGGTCAACCCCATGTAAGTTATGGGGCAGTAACAAGACACTTTTCAAAACGTGTTTTTCAGCCCGAAATAAACGCGTTTTTTCAGACAACTGAATCTCCTTGTAATAGTAAGGCTCAGAAGAGCCCACACACTCAGCCCTTAACCCCAGTGTACAGAAAGTGTCCAAACGTGTTTTTCAGCAGAAATAAACATGTTTCTGCAAGTTTGGTCACCCCCATGTAAGTTATGGGGCAGTAACAAGACACTTTTCAAAACGTGTTTTTCAGCCCGAAATAAACGCGTTTTTTCAGACAACTGAATCTCCTTGTAATAGCAAGGCTCAGAAGAGCCCACACACTCAGCCCTTAACCCCAGTGTACAGAAAGTGTCAAAACGTGTTTTCCAGCAGAAATAAACATGTTTCTGCAAGTTTGGTCAACCCCATGTAAGTTATGGGACAGTAACAAGACACTTTTCAAAACGTGTTTTTCAGCCCGAAATAAACGCGTTTTTTCATACAACTGAATCTCCTTGTAATAGCAAGGCTCAGAAGTGCCCACACACTCAGCCCTTAACCCCAGTGTGCAGAAAGTGTCAAAACGTGTTTTTCAGCAGAAATAAACATGTTTCTTCAAGTTTGGTCAACCCCATGTAAGTTATGGGGCAGTAACATCACACTTTTCAAAACGTGTTTTTCAGCCCGAAATAAACGCGTTTTTTCAGACAACTGAATCTACTTGTAACAGCAAGGCTCAGAAGTGCCCACACACTCAGCCCTTAACCCCAGTGTGCAGAAAGGGTCAAAACGTGTTTTTCAGCAGAAATAAACATGTTTCTGCAAGTTTGGTCAACCCCATGTAAGTTATGGGGCAGTAACAAGACACTTTTCAAAACGTGTTTTTCAGCCCGAAATAAACGCGTTTTTTCAGACAACTGAATCTCCTTGTAATAGCAAGGCTCAGAAGAGCCCACACACTCAGCCCTTAACCCCAGTGTACAGAAAGTGTCCAAACGTGTTTTTCAGCAGAAATAAACATGTTTCTGCAAGTTTGGTCACCCCCATGTAAGTTATGGGGCAGTAACAAGACACTTTTCAAAACGTGTTTTTCAGCCCGAAATAAACGCGTTTTTTCAGACAACTGAATCTACTTGTAACAGCAAGGCTCAGAAGTGCCCACACACTCAGCCCTTAACCCCAGTGTGCAGAAAGGGTCAAAACGTGTTTTTCAGCAGAAATAAACATGTTTCTGCAAGTTTGGTCAACCCCATGTAAGTTATGGGGCAGTAACAAGACACTTTTCAAAACGTGTTTTTCAGCCCGAAATAAACGCGTTTTTTCAGACAACTGAATCTCCTTGTAATAGTAAGGCTCAGAAGAGCCCACACACTCAGCCCTTAACCCCAGTGTACAGAAAGTGTCAAAACGTGTTTTCCAGCAGAAATAAACATGTTTCTGCAAGTTTGGTCAACCCCATGTAAGTTATGGGGCAGTAACATCACACTTTTCAAAACATGTTTTTCAGCCCGAAATAAACACGTTTTTTCAGACAACTGAATCTACTTGTAACAGCAAGGCTCAGAAGTGCCCACACACTCAGCCCTTAACCCCAGTGTGCAGAAAGGGTCAAAACGTGTTTTTCAGCAGAAATAAACATGTTTCTGCAAGTTTGGTCAACCCCATGTAAGTTATGGGGCAGTAACAAGACACTTTTCAAAACGTGTTTTTCAGCCCGAAATAAACGCGTTTTTTCAGACAACTGAATCTACTTGTAACAGCAAGGCTCAGAAGTGCCCACACACTCAGCCCTTAACCCCAGTGTGCAGAAAGTGTCAAAACGTGTTTTTCAGCAGAAATAAACATGTTTCTGCAAGTTTGGTCAACCCCATGTAAGTTATGGGGCAGTAACAAGACACTTTTCAAAACGTGTTTTTCAGCCCGAAATAAACGCGTTTTTTCAGACAACTGAATCTCCTTGTAATAGCAAGGCTCAGAAGAGCCCACACACTCAGCCCTTAACCCCAGTGTACAGAAAGTGTCAAAACGTGTTTTCCAGCAGAAATAAACATGTTTCTGCAAGTTTGGTCAACCCCATGTAAGTTATGGGGCAGTAACATCACACTTTTCAAAACATGTTTTTCAGCCCGAAATAAACGCGTTTTTTCAGACAACTGAATCTACTTGTAACAGCAAGGCTCAGAAGTGCCCACACACTCAGCCCTTAACCCCAGTGTGCAGAAAGGGTCAAAACGTGTTTTTCAGCAGAAATAAACATGTTTCTGCAAGTTTGGTCAACCCCATGTAAGTTATGGGGCAGTAACAAGACACTTTTCAAAACGTGTTTTTCAGCCCGAAATAAACGCGTTTTTTCAGACAGCAGAATCTCAGTGTAACTGCTAGGCTCAGAAGACCCCACACACTCAGCTCTTAACCCCAGTGTGCAGAAAGTGTCAAAACGTGTTTTCCAGCAGAAATAAACATGTTTCTGCAAGTTTGGTCAACCCCATGTAAGTTATGGGGCAGTAACAAGACACTTTTCAAAACGTGTTTTTCAGCCCGAAATAAACGCGTTTTTTCAGACAACTGAATCCCCTTGTAATAGCAAGGCTCAGAAGAGCCCACACACTCAGCCCTTAACCCCAGTGTACAGAAAGTGTCAAAACGTGTTTTCCAGCAGAAATAAACATGTTTCTGCAAGTTTGGTCAACCCCATGTAAGTTATGGGGCAGTAACATCACACTTTTCAAAACGTGTTTTTCAGCCCGAAATAAACGCGTTTTTTCAGACAACTGAATCTACTTGTAACAGCAAGGCTCAGAAGTGCCCACACACTCAGCCCTTAACCCCAGTGTGCAGAAAGTGTCAAAACGTGTTTTCCAGCAGAAATAAACATGTTTCTGCAAGTTTGGTCAACCCCATGTAAGTTATGGGGCAGTAACAAGACACTTTTCAAAACGTGTTTTTCAGCCCGAAATAAACGCGTTTTTTCAGACAACTGAATCTCCTTGTAATAGTAAGGCTCAGAAGAGCCCACACACTCAGCCCTTAACCCCAGTGTACAGAAAGTGTCCAAACGTGTTTTTCAGCAGAAATAAACATGTTTCTGCAAGTTTGGTCACCCCCATGTAAGTTATGGGGAAGTAACAAGACACTTTTCAAAACTTGTTTTTCAGCCCGAAATAAACGCGTTTTTTCAGACAACTGAATCTCCTTGTAATAGCAAGGCTCAGAAGAGCCCACACACTCAGCCCTTAACCCCAGTGTACAGAAAGTGTCAAAACGTGTTTTCCAGCAGAAATAAACATGTTTCTGCAAGTTTGGTCAACCCCATGTAAGTTATGGGGCAGTAACAAGACACTTTTCAAAACGTGTTTTTCAGCCCGAAATAAACGCGTTTTTTCAGACAACTGAATCTCCTTGTAATAGCAAGGCTCAGAAGAGCCCACACACTCAGCCCTTAACCCCAGTGTACAGAAAGTGTCAAAACGTGTTTTCCAGCAGAAATAAACATGTTTCTGCAAGTTTGGTCAACCCCATGTAAGTTATGGGGCAGTAACATCACACTTTTCAAAACGTGTTTTTCAGCCCGAAATAAACGCGTTTTTTCAGACAACTGAATCTACTTGTAACAGCAAGGCTCAGAAGTGCCCACACACTCAGCCCTTAACCCCAGTGTGCAGAAAGGGTCAAAACGTGTTTTTCAGCAGAAATAAACATGTTTCTGCAAGTTTGGTCAACCCCATGTAAGTTATGGGGCAGTAACAAGACACTTTTCAAAACGTGTTTTTCAGCCCGAAATAAACGCGTTTTTTCAGACAGCAGAATCTCAGTGTAACTGCTAGGCTCAGAAGACCCCACACACTCAGCTCTTAACCCCAGTGTGCAGAAAGTGTCCAAACGTGTTTTTCAGCAGAAATAAACATGTTTCTGCAAGTTTGGTCACCCCCATGTAAGTTATGGGGCAGTAACAAGACACTTTTCAAAACGTGTTTTTCAGCCCGAAATAAACGCGTTTTTTCAGACAACTGAATCTCCTTGTAATAGCAAGGCTCAGAAGAGCCCACACACTCAGCCCTTAACCCCAGTGTACAGAAAGTGTCCAAACGTGTTTTTCAGCAGAAATAAACATGTTTCTGCAAGTTTGGTCACCCCCATGTAAGTTATGGGGCAGTAACAAGACACTTTTCAAAACGTGTTTTTCAGCCCGAAATAAACGCGTTTTTTCAGACAACTGAATCTACTTGTAACAGCAAGGCTCAGAAGTGCCCACACACTCAGCCCTTAACCCCAGTGTGCAGAAAGGGTCAAAACGTGTTTTTCTGCAGAAATAAACATGTTTCTGCAAGTTTGGTCAACCCCATGTAAGTTATGGGGCAGTAACAACACACTTTTCAAAACGTGTTTTTCAGCCCGAAATAAACGCGTTTTTTCAGACAACTGAATCTACTTGTAACAGCAAGGCTCAGAAGTGCCCACACACTCAGCCCTTAACCCCAGTGTGCAGAAAGTGTCAAAACGTGTTTTTCAGCAGAAATAAACATGTTTCTGCAAGTTTGGTCAACCCCATGTAAGTTATGGGGCAGTAACAACACACTTTTCAAAACGTGTTTTTCAGCCCGAAATAAACTCGTTTTTTCAGACAACTGAATCTCCTTGTAATAGCAAGGCTCAGAAGAGCCCACACACTCAGCCCTTAACCCCAGTGTACAGAAAGTGTCAAAACGTGTTTTCCAGCAGAAATAAACATGTTTCTGCAAGTTTGGTCAACCCCATGTAAGTTATGGGGCAGTAACATCACACTTTTCAAAACGTGTTTTTCAGCCCGAAATAAACGCGTTTTTTCAGACAACTGAATCTACTTGTAACAGCAAGGCTCAGAAGTGCCCACACACTCAGCCCTTAACCCCAGTGTGCAGAAAGTGTCAAAACGTGTTTTTCAGCAGAAATAAACATGTTTCTGCAAGTTTGGTCAACCCCATGTAAGTTATGGGGCAGTAACAAGACACTTTTCAAAACGTGTTTTTCAGCCCGAAATAAACGCGTTTTTTCAGACAACTGAATCTCCTTGTAATAGCAAGGCTCAGAAGAGCCCACACACTCAGCCCTTAACCCCAGTGTACAGAAAGTGTCAAAACGTGTTTTCCAGCAGAAATAAACATGTTTCTGCAAGTTTGGTCAACCCCATGTAAGTTATGGGGCAGTAACATCACACTTTTCAAAACGTGTTTTTCAGCCCGAAATAAACGCGTTTTTTCAGACAACTGAATCTACTTGTAACAGCAAGGCTCAGAAGTGCCCACACACTCAGCCTTTAACCCCAGTGTGCAGAAAGGGTCAAAACGTGTTTTTCAGCAGAAATAAACATGTTTCTGCAAGTTTGGTCAACCCCATGTAAGTTATGGGGCAGTAACAAGACACTTTTCAAAACGTGTTTTTCAGCCCGAAATAAACGCGTTTTTTCAGACAGCAGAATCTCAGTGTAACTGCTAGGCTCAGAAGACCCCACAATCTCAGCTCTTAACCCCAGTGTGCAGAAAGTGTCCAAACGTGTTTTTCAGCAGAAATAAACATGTTTCTGCAAGTTTGGTCACCCCCATGTAAGTTATGGGGCAGTAACAAGACACTTTTCAAAACGTGTTTTTCAGCCCGAAATAAACGCGTTTTTTCAGACAACTGAATCTCCTTGTAATAGTAAGGCTCAGAAGAGCCCACACACTCAGCCCTTAACCCCAGTGTACAGAAAGTGTCCAAACGTGTTTTTCAGCAGAAATAAACATGTTTCTGCAAGTTTGGTCACCCCCATGTAAGTTATGGGGCAGTAACAAGACACTTTTCAAAACGTGTTTTTCAGCCCGAAATAAACGCGTTTTTTCAGACAACTGAATCTCCTTGTAATAGCAAGGCTCAGAAGAGCCCACACACTCAGCCCTTAACCCCAGTGTACAGAAAGTGTCAAAACGTGTTTTCCAGCAGAAATAAACATGTTTCTGCAAGTTTGGTCAACCCCATGTAAGTTATGGGGCAGTAACAAGACACTTTTCAAAACGTGTTTTTCAGCCCGAAATAAACGCGTTTTTTCAGACAACTGAATCCCCTTGTAATAGCAAGGCTCAGAAGAGCCCACACACTCAGCCCTTAACCCCAGTGTACAGAAAGTGTCAAAACGTGTTTTCCAGCAGAAATAAACATGTTTCTGCAAGTTTGGTCAACCCCATGTAAGTTATGGGGCAGTAACATCACACTTTTCAAAACGTGTTTTTCAGCCCGAAATAAACGCGTTTTTTCAGACAACTGAATCTACTTGTAACAGCAAGGCTCAGAAGTGCCCACACACTCAGCCCTTAACCCCAGTGTGCAGAAAGTGTCAAAACGTGTTTTCCAGCAGAAATAAACATGTTTCTGCAAGTTTGGTCAACCCCATGTAAGTTATGGGGCAGTAACAAGACACTTTTCAAAACGTGTTTTTCAGCCCGAAATAAACGCGTTTTTTCAGACAACTGAATCTCCTTGTAATAGTAAGGCTCAGAAGAGCCCACACACTCAGCCCTTAACCCCAGTGTACAGAAAGTGTCCAAACGTGTTTTTCAGCAGAAATAAACATGTTTCTGCAAGTTTGGTCACCCCCATGTAAGTTATGGGGAAGTAACAAGACACTTTTCAAAACTTGTTTTTCAGCCCGAAATAAACGCGTTTTTTCAGACAACTGAATCTCCTTGTAATAGCAAGGCTCAGAAGAGCCCACACACTCAGCCCTTAACCCCAGTGTACAGAAAGTGTCAAAACGTGTTTTCCAGCAGAAATAAACATGTTTCTGCAAGTTTGGTCAACCCCATGTAAGTTATGGGGCAGTAACAAGACACTTTTCAAAACGTGTTTTTCAGCCCGAAATAAACGCGTTTTTTCAGACAACTGAATCTCCTTGTAATAGCAAGGCTCAGAAGAGCCCACACACTCAGCCCTTAACCCCAGTGTACAGAAAGTGTCAAAACGTGTTTTCCAGCAGAAATAAACATGTTTCTGCAAGTTTGGTCAACCCCATGTAAGTTATGGGGCAGTAACATCACACTTTTCAAAACGTGTTTTTCAGCCCGAAATAAACGCGTTTTTTCAGACAACTGAATCTACTTGTAACAGCAAGGCTCAGAAGTGCCCACACACTCAGCCCTTAACCCCAGTGTGCAGAAAGGGTCAAAACGTGTTTTTCAGCAGAAATAAACATGTTTCTGCAAGTTTGGTCAACCCCATGTAAGTTATGGGGCAGTAACAAGACACTTTTCAAAACGTGTTTTTCAGCCCGAAATAAACGCGTTTTTTCAGACAGCAGAATCTCAGTGTAACTGCTAGGCTCAGAAGACCCCACACACTCAGCTCTTAACCCCAGTGTGCAGAAAGTGTCCAAACGTGTTTTTCAGCAGAAATAAACATGTTTCTGCAAGTTTGGTCACCCCCATGTAAGTTATGGGGCAGTAACAAGACACTTTTCAAAACGTGTTTTTCAGCCCGAAATAAACGCGTTTTTTCAGACAACTGAATCTCCTTGTAATAGCAAGGCTCAGAAGAGCCCACACACTCAGCCCTTAACCCCAGTGTACAGAAAGTGTCCAAACGTGTTTTTCAGCAGAAATAAACATGTTTCTGCAAGTTTGGTCACCCCCATGTAAGTTATGGGGCAGTAACAAGACACTTTTCAAAACGTGTTTTTCAGCCCGAAATAAACGCGTTTTTTCAGACAACTGAATCTACTTGTAACAGCAAGGCTCAGAAGTGCCCACACACTCAGCCCTTAACCCCAGTGTGCAGAAAGGGTCAAAACGTGTTTTTCTGCAGAAATAAACATGTTTCTGCAAGTTTGGTCAACCCCATGTAAGTTATGGGGCAGTAACAACACACTTTTCAAAACGTGTTTTTCAGCCCGAAATAAACGCGTTTTTTCAGACAACTGAATCTACTTGTAACAGCAAGGCTCAGAAGTGCCCACACACTCAGCCCTTAACCCCAGTGTGCAGAAAGTGTCAAAACGTGTTTTTCAGCAGAAATAAACATGTTTCTGCAAGTTTGGTCAACCCCATGTAAGTTATGGGGCAGTAACAACACACTTTTCAAAACGTGTTTTTCAGCCCGAAATAAACTCGTTTTTTCAGACAACTGAATCTCCTTGTAATAGCAAGGCTCAGAAGAGCCCACACACTCAGCCCTTAACCCCAGTGTACAGAAAGTGTCAAAACGTGTTTTCCAGCAGAAATAAACATGTTTCTGCAAGTTTGGTCAACCCCATGTAAGTTATGGGGCAGTAACATCACACTTTTCAAAACGTGTTTTTCAGCCCGAAATAAACGCGTTTTTTCAGACAACTGAATCTACTTGTAACAGCAAGGCTCAGAAGTGCCCACACACTCAGCCCTTAACCCCAGTGTGCAGAAAGGGTCAAAACGTGTTTTTCAGCAGAAATAAACATGTTTCTGCAAGTTTGGTCAACCCCATGTAAGTTATGGGGCAGTAACAAGACACTTTTCAAAACGTGTTTTTCAGCCCGAAATAAACGCGTTTTTTCAGACAGCAGAATCTCAGTGTAACTGCTAGGCTCAGAAGACCCCACAATCTCAGCTCTTAACCCCAGTGTGCAGAAAGTGTCCAAACGTGTTTTTCAGCAGAAATAAACATGTTTCTGCAAGTTTGGTCACCCCCATGTAAGTTATGGGGCAGTAACAAGACACTTTTCAAAACGTGTTTTTCAGCCCGAAATAAACGCGTTTTTTCAGACAACTGAATCTCCTTGTAACAGCAAGGCTCAGAAGTGCCCACACACTCAGCCCTTAACCCCAGTGTACAGAAAGTGTCAAAACGTGTTTTTCAGCAGAAATAAACATGTTTCTGCAAGTTTGGTCAACCCCATGTAAGTTATGGGGCAGTAACAAGACACTTTTCAAAACGTGTTTTTCAGCCCGAAATAAACGCGTTTTTTCAGACAACTGAATCTACTTGTAACAGCAAGGCTCAGAAGTGCCCACACACTCAGCCCTTAACCCCAGTGTGCAGAAAGGGTCAAAACGTGTTTTTCAGCAGAAATAAACATGTTTCTGCAAGTTTGGTCAACCCCATGTAAGTTATGGGGCAGTAACAAGACACTTTTCAAAACGTGTTTTTCAGCCCGAAATAAACGCGTTTTTTCAGACAGCAGAATCTCAGTGTAACTGCTAGGCTCACAAGACCCCACACACTCAGCTCTTAACCCCAGTGTGCAGAAAGTGTCCAAACGTGTTTTTCAGCAGAAATAAACATGTTTCTGCAAGTTTGGTCACCCCCATGTAAGTTATGGGGCAGTAACAAGACACTTTTCAAAACGTGTTTTTCAGCCCGAAATAAACGCGTTTTTTCAGACAACTGAATCTCCTTGTAATAGTAAGGCTCAGAAGAGCCCACACACTCAGCCCTTAACACCAGTGTACAGAAAGTGTCCAAACGTGTTTTTCAGCAGAAATAAACATGTTTCTGCAAGTTTGGTCACCCCCATGTAAGTTATGGGGCAGTTACAAGACACTTTTCAAAACGTGTTTTTCAGCCCGAAATAAACGCGTTTTTTCAGACAACTGAATCCCCTTGTAATAGCAAGGCTCAGAAGAGCCCACACACTCAGCCCTTAACCCCAGTGTACAGAAAGTGTCAAAACGTGTTTTCCAGCAGAAATAAACATGTTTCTGCAAGTTTGGTCAACCCCATGTAAGTTATGGGGCAGTAACAAGACACTTTTCAAAACGTGTTTTTCAGCCCGAAATAAACGCGTTTTTTCAGACAGCAGAATCTCAGTGTAACTGCTAGGCTCACAAGACCCCACACACTCAGCTCTTAACCCCAGTGTGCAGAAAGTGTCCAAACGTGTTTTTCAGCAGAAATAAACATGTTTCTGCAAGTTTGGTCACCCCCATGTAAGTTATGGGGCAGTAACAAGACACTTTTCAAAACGTGTTTTTCAGCCCGAAATAAACGCGTTTTTTCAGACAACTGAATCTCCTTGTAATAGCAAGGCTCAGAAGAGCCCACACACTCAGCCCTTAACACCAGTGTACAGAAAGTGTCAAAACGTGTTTTTCAGCAGAAATAAACATGTTTCTGCAAGTTTGGTCAACCCCATGTAAGTTATGGGGCAGTAACATCACACTTTTCAAAACGTGTTTTTCAGCCCGAAATAAACGCGTTTTTTCAGACAACTGAATCTACTTGTAACAGCAAGGCTCAGAAGTGCCCACACACTCAGCCCTTAACCCCAGTGTGCAGAAAGGGTCAAAACGTGTTTTTCAGCAGAAATAAACATGTTTCTGCAAGTTTGGTCAACCCCATGTAAGTTATGGGGCAGTAACAAGACACTTTTCAAAACGTGTTTTTCAGCCCGAAATAAACGCGTTTTTTCAGACAACTGAATCTCCTTGTAATAGCAAGGCTCAGAAGAGCCCACACACTCAGCCCTTAACCCCAGTGTACAGAAAGTGTCAAAACGTGTTTTCCAGCAGAAATAAACATGTTTCTGCAAGTTTGGTCAACCCCATGTAAGTTATGGGGCAGTAACATCACACTTTTCAAAACGTGTTTTTCAGCCCGAAATAAACGCGTTTTTTCAGACAACTGAATCTACTTGTAACAGCAAGGCTCAGAAGTGCCCACACACTCAGCCCTTAACCCCAGTGTGCAGAAAGTGTCAAAACGTGTTTTCCAGCAGAAATAAACATGTTTCTGCAAGTTTGGTCAACCCCATGTAAGTTATGGGGCAGTAACATCACACTTTTCAAAACGTGTTTTTCAGCCCGAAATAAACGCGTTTTTTCAGACAACTGAATCTCCTTGTAATAGCAAGGCTCAGAAGAGCCCACACACTCAGCCCTTAACCCCAGTGTACAGAAAGTGTCCAAACGTGTTTTTCAGCAGAAATAAACATGTTTCTGCAAGTTTGGTCACCCCCATGTAAGTTATGGGGCAGTAACAAGACACTTTTCAAAACGTGTTTTTCAGCCCGAAATAAACGCGTTTTTTCAGACAACTGAATCTACTTGTAACAGCAAGGCTCAGAAGTGCCCACACACTCAGCCCTTAACCCCAGTGTGCAGAAAGGGTCAAAACGTGTTTTTCTGCAGAAATAAACATGTTTCTGCAAGTTTGGTCAACCCCATGTAAGTTATGGGGCAGTAACAACACACTTTTCAAAACGTGTTTTTCAGCCCGAAATAAACGCGTTTTTTCAGACAACTGAATCTACTTGTAACAGCAAGGCTCAGAAGTGCCCACACACTCAGCCCTTAACCCCAGTGTGCAGAAAGGGTCAAAACGTGTTTTTCAGCAGAAATAAACATGTTTCTGCAAGTTTGGTCAACCCCATGTAAGTTATGGGGCAGTAACAAGACACTTTTCAAAACGTGTTTTTCAGCCCGAAATAAACGCGTTTTTTCAGACAGCAGAATCTCAGTGTAACTGCTAGGCTCAGAAGACCCCACACACTCAGCTCTTAACCCCAGTGTGCAGAAAGTGTCCAAACGTGTTTTTCAGCAGAAATAAACATGTTTCTGCAAGTTTGGTCACCCCCATGTAAGTTATGGGGCAGTAACAAGACACTTTTCAAAACGTGTTTTTCAGCCCGAAATAAACGCGTTTTTTCAGACAACTGAATCTCCTTGTTATAGCAAGGCTCAGAAGAGCCCACACACTCAGCCCTTAACCCCAGTGTACAGAAAGTGTCCAAACGTGTTTTTCAGCAGAAATAAACATGTTTCTGCAAGTTTGGTCACCCCCATGTAAGTTATGGGGCAGTAACAAGACACTTTTCAAAACGTGTTTTTCAGCCCGAAATAAACGCGTTTTTTCAGACAACTGAATCTCCTTGTAATAGCAAGGCTCAGAAGAGCCCACACACTCAGCCCTTAACCCCAGTGTACAGAAAGTGTCAAAACGTGTTTTCCAGCAGAAATAAACATGTTTCTGCAAGTTTGGTCAACCCCATGTAAGTTATGGGGCAGTAACATCACACTTTTCAAAACGTGTTTTTCAGCCCGAAATAAACGCGTTTTTTCAGACAACTGAATCTACTTGTAACAGCAAGGCTCAGAAGTGCCCACACACTCAGCCCTTAACCCCAGTGTGCAGAAAGTGTCAAAACGTGTTTTCCAGCAGAAATAAACATGTTTCTGCAAGTTTGGTCAACCCCATGTAAGTTATGGGGCAGTAACATCACACTTTTCAAAACGTGTTTTTCAGCCCGAAATAAACGCGTTTTTTCAGACAACTGAATCTCCTTGTAATAGCAAGGCTCAGAAGAGCCCACACACTCAGCCCTTAACCCCAGTGTACAGAAAGTGTCAAAACGTGTTTTCCAGCAGAAATAAACATGTTTCTGCAAGTTTGGTCAACCCCATGTAAGTTATGGGGCAGTAACAAGACACTTTTCAAAACGTGTTTTTCAGCCCGAAATAAACGCGTTTTTTCAGACAACTGAATCCCCTTGTAATAGCAAGGCTCAGAAGAGCCCACACACTCAGCCCTTAACCCCAGTGTACAGAAAGTGTCAAAACGTGTTTTCCAGCAGAAATAAACATGTTTCTGCAAGTTTGGTCAACCCCATGTAAGTTATGGGGCAGTAACATCACACTTTTCAAAACGTGTTTTTCAGCCCGAAATAAACGCGTTTTTTCAGACAACTGAATCTACTTGTAACAGCAAGGCTCAGAAGTGCCCACACACTCAGCCCTTAACCCCAGTGTGCAGAAAGTGTCAAAACGTGTTTTCCAGCAGAAATAAACATGTTTCTGCAAGTTTGGTCAACCCCATGTAAGTTATGGGGCAGTAACAAGACACTTTTCAAAACGTGTTTTTCAGCCCGAAATAAACGCGTTTTTTCAGACAACTGAATCTCCTTGTAATAGTAAGGCTCAGAAGACCCCACACACTCAGCTCTTAACCCCAGTGTGCAGAAAGTGTCCAAACGTGTTTTTCAGCAGAAATAAACATGTTTCTGCAAGTTTGGTCACCCCCATGTAAGTTATGGGGCAGTAACAAGACACTTTTCAAAACGTGTTTTTCAGCCCGAAATAAACGCGTTTTTTCAGACAACTGAATCTCCTTGTAACAGCAAGGCTCAGAAGTGCCCACACACTCAGCCCTTAACCCCAGTGTACAGAAAGTGTCAAAACGTGTTTTTCAGCAGAAATAAACATGTTTCTGCAAGTTTGGTCAACCCCATGTAAGTTATGGGGCAGTAACAAGACACTTTTCAAAACGTGTTTTTCAGCCCGAAATAAACGCGTTTTTTCAGACAACTGAATCTACTTGTAACAGCAAGGCTCAGAAGTGCCCACACACTCAGCCCTTAACCCCAGTGTGCAGAAAGGGTCAAAACGTGTTTTTCAGCAGAAATAAACATGTTTCTGCAAGTTTGGTCAACCCCATGTAAGTTATGGGGCAGTAACAAGACACTTTTCAAAACGTGTTTTTCAGCCCGAAATAAACGCGTTTTTTCAGACAGCAGAATCTCAGTGTAACTGCTAGGCTCACAAGACCCCACACACTCAGCTCTTAACCCCAGTGTGCAGAAAGTGTCCAAACGTGTTTTTCAGCAGAAATAAACATGTTTCTGCAAGTTTGGTCACCCCCATGTAAGTTATGGGGCAGTAACAAGACACTTTTCAAAACGTGTTTTTCAGCCCGAAATAAACGCGTTTTTTCAGACAACTGAATCTCCTTGTAATAGTAAGGCTCAGAAGAGCCCACACACTCAGCCCTTAACACCAGTGTACAGAAAGTGTCCAAACGTGTTTTTCAGCAGAAATAAACATGTTTCTGCAAGTTTGGTCACCCCCATGTAAGTTATGGGGCAGTTACAAGACACTTTTCAAAACGTGTTTTTCAGCCCGAAATAAACGCGTTTTTTCAGACAACTGAATCCCCTTGTAATAGCAAGGCTCAGAAGAGCCCACACACTCAGCCCTTAACCCCAGTGTACAGAAAGTGTCAAAACGTGTTTTCCAGCAGAAATAAACATGTTTCTGCAAGTTTGGTCAACCCCATGTAAGTTATGGGGCAGTAACAAGACACTTTTCAAAACGTGTTTTTCAGCCCGAAATAAACGCGTTTTTTCAGACAGCAGAATCTCAGTGTAACTGCTAGGCTCACAAGACCCCACACACTCAGCTCTTAACCCCAGTGTGCAGAAAGTGTCCAAACGTGTTTTTCAGCAGAAATAAACATGTTTCTGCAAGTTTGGTCACCCCCATGTAAGTTATGGGGCAGTAACAAGACACTTTTCAAAACGTGTTTTTCAGCCCGAAATAAACGCGTTTTTTCAGACAACTGAATCTCCTTGTAATAGCAAGGCTCAGAAGAGCCCACACACTCAGCCCTTAACACCAGTGTACAGAAAGTGTCAAAACGTGTTTTTCAGCAGAAATAAACATGTTTCTGCAAGTTTGGTCAACCCCATGTAAGTTATGGGGCAGTAACATCACACTTTTCAAAACGTGTTTTTCAGCCCGAAATAAACGCGTTTTTTCAGACAACTGAATCTACTTGTAACAGCAAGGCTCAGAAGTGCCCACACACTCAGCCCTTAACCCCAGTGTGCAGAAAGGGTCAAAACGTGTTTTTCAGCAGAAATAAACATGTTTCTGCAAGTTTGGTCAACCCCATGTAAGTTATGGGGCAGTAACAAGACACTTTTCAAAACGTGTTTTTCAGCCCGAAATAAACGCGTTTTTTCAGACAACTGAATCTCCTTGTAATAGCAAGGCTCAGAAGAGCCCACACACTCAGCCCTTAACCCCAGTGTACAGAAAGTGTCAAAACGTGTTTTCCAGCAGAAATAAACATGTTTCTGCAAGTTTGGTCAACCCCATGTAAGTTATGGGGCAGTAACATCACACTTTTCAAAACGTGTTTTTCAGCCCGAAATAAACGCGTTTTTTCAGACAACTGAATCTACTTGTAACAGCAAGGCTCAGAAGTGCCCACACACTCAGCCCTTAACCCCAGTGTGCAGAAAGTGTCAAAACGTGTTTTTCAGCAGAAATAAACATGTTTCTGCAAGTTTGGTCAACCCCATGTAAGTTATGGGGCAGTAACAAGACACTTTTCAAAACGTGTTTTTCAGCCCGAAATAAACGCGTTTTTTCAGACAACTGAATCTCCTTGTAATAGCAAGGCTCAGAAGAGCCCACACACTCAGCCCTTAACCCCAGTGTACAGAAAGTGTCAAAACGTGTTTTCCAGCAGAAATAAACATGTTTCTGCAAGTTTGGTCAACCCCATGTAAGTTATGGGGCAGTAACATCACACTTTTCAAAACGTGTTTTTCAGCCCGAAATAAACGCGTTTTTTCAGACAACTGAATCTACTTGTAACAGCAAGGCTCAGAAGTGCCCACACACTCAGCCCTTAACCCCAGTGTGCAGAAAGGGTCAAAACGTGTTTTTCAGCAGAAATAAACATGTTTCTGCAAGTTTGGTCAACCCCATGTAAGTTATGGGGCAGTAACAACACACTTTTCAAAACGTGTTTTTCAGCCCGAAATAAACGCGTTTTTTCAGACAACTGAATCTACTTGTAACAGCAAGGCTCAGAAGTGCCCACACACTCAGCCCTTAACCCCAGTGTGCAGAAAGTGTCAAAACGTGTTTTTCAGCAGAAATAAACATGTTTCTGCAAGTTTGGTCAACCCCATGTAAGTTATGGGGCAGTAACAAGACACTTTTCAAAACGTGTTTTTCAGCCCGAAATAAACTCGTTTTTTCAGACAACTGAATCTCCTTGTAATAGCAAGGCTCAGAAGAGCCCACACACTCAGCCCTTAACCCCAGTGTACAGAAAGTGTCAAAACGTGTTTTCCAGCAGAAATAAACATGTTTCTGCAAGTTTGGTCAACCCCATGTAAGTTATGGGGCAGTAACATCACACTTTTCAAAACGTGTTTTTCAGCCCGAAATAAACGCGTTTTTTCAGACAACTGAATCTACTTGTAACAGCAAGGCTCAGAAGTGCCCACACACTCAGCCCTTAACCCCAGTGTGCAGAAAGGGTCAAAACGTGTTTTTCAGCAGAAATAAACATGTTTCTGCAAGTTTGGTCAACCCCATGTAAGTTATGGGGCAGTAACAAGACACTTTTCAAAACGTGTTTTTCAGCCCGAAATAAACGCGTTTTTTCAGACAGCAGAATCTCAGTGTAACTGCTAGGCTCAGAAGACCCCACAATCTCAGCTCTTAACCCCATTGTGCAGAAAGTGTCCAAACGTGTTTTTCAGCAGAAATAAACATGTTTCTGCAAGTTTGGTCACCCCCATGTAAGTTATGGGGCAGTAACAAGACACTTTTCAAAACGTGTTTTTCAGCCCGAAATAAACGCGTTTTTTCAGACAACTGAATCTCCTTGTAACAGCAAGGCTCAGAAGTGCCCACACACTCAGCCCTTAACCCCAGTGTACAGAAAGGGTCAAAACGTGTTTTTCAGCAGAAATAAACATGTTTCTGCAAGTTTGGTCAACCCCATGTAAGTTATGGGGCAGTAACAAGACACTTTTCAAAACGTGTTTTTCAGCCCGAAATAAACGCGTTTTTTCAGACAGCAGAATCTCAGTGTAACTGCTAGGCTCACAAGACCCAACACACTCAGCTCTTAACCCCAGTGTGCAGAAAGTGTCCAAACGTGTTTTTCAGCAGAAATAAACATGTTTCTGCAAGTTTGGTCACCCCCATGTAAGTTATGGGGCAGTAACAAGACACTTTTCAAAACGTGTTTTTCAGCCCGAAATAAACGCGTTTTTTCAGACAACTGAATCTCCTTGTAATAGTAAGGCTCAGAAGAGCCCACACACTCAGCCCTTAACACCAGTGTACAGAAAGTGTCCAAACGTGTTTTTCAGCAGAAATAAACATGTTTCTGCAAGTTTGGTCACCCCCATGTAAGTTATGGGGCAGTTACAAGACACTTTTCAAAACGTGTTTTTCAGCCCGAAATAAACGCGTTTTTTCAGACAACTGAATCCCCTTGTAATAGCAAGGCTCAGAAGAGCCCACACACTCAGCCCTTAACCCCAGTGTACAGAAAGTGTCAAAACGTGTTTTCCAGCAGAAATAAACATGTTTCTGCAAGTTTGGTCAACCCCATGTAAGTTATGGGGCAGTAACAAGACACTTTTCAAAACGTGTTTTTCAGCCCGAAATAAACGCGTTTTTTCAGACAGCAGAATCTCAGTGTAACTGCTAGGCTCACAAGACCCCACACACTCAGCTCTTAACCCCAGTGTGCAGAAAGTGTCCAAACGTGTTTTTCAGCAGAAATAAACATGTTTCTGCAAGTTTGGTCACCCCCATGTAAGTTATGGGGCAGTAACAAGACACTTTTCAAAACGTGTTTTTCAGCCCGAAATAAACGCGTTTTTTCAGACAACTGAATCTCCTTGTAATAGCAAGGCTCAGAAGAGCCCACACACTCAGCCCTTAACACCAGTGTACAGAAAGTGTCAAAACGTGTTTTTCAGCAGAAATAAACATGTTTCTGCAAGTTTGGTCAACCCCATGTAAGTTATGGGGCAGTAACATCACACTTTTCAAAACGTGTTTTTCAGCCCGAAATAAACGCGTTTTTTCAGACAACTGAATCTACTTGTAACAGCAAGGCTCAGAAGTGCCCACACACTCAGCCCTTAACCCCAGTGTGCAGAAAGGGTCAAAACGTGTTTTTCAGCAGAAATAAACATGTTTCTGCTAGTTTGGTCAACCCCATGTAAGTTATGGGGCAGTAACAAGACACTTTTCAAAACGTGTTTTTCAGCCCGAAATAAACGCGTTTTTTCAGACAACTGAATCTCCTTGTAATAGCAAGGCTCAGAAGAGCCCACACACTCAGCCCTTAACCCCAGTGTACAGAAAGTGTCAAAACGTGTTTTCCAGCAGAAATAAACATGTTTCTGCAAGTTTGGTCAACCCCATGTAAGTTATGGGGCAGTAACATCACACTTTTCAAAACGTGTTTTTCAGCCCGAAATAAACGCGTTTTTTCAGACAACTGAATCTACTTGTAACAGCAAGGCTCAGAAGTGCCCACACACTCAGCCCTTAACCCCAGTGTGCAGAAAGTGTCAAAACGTGTTTTTCAGCAGAAATAAACATGTTTCTGCAAGTTTGGTCAACCCCATGTAAGTTATGGGGCAGTAACAAGACACTTTTCAAAACGTGTTTTTCAGCCCGAAATAAACGCGTTTTTTCAGACAACTGAATCTCCTTGTAATAGCAAGGCTCAGAAGAGCCCACACACTCAGCCCTTAACCCCAGTGTACAGAAAGTGTCAAAACGTGTTTTCCAGCAGAAATAAACATGTTTCTGCAAGTTTGGTCAACCCCATGTAAGTTATGGGGCAGTAACATCACACTTTTCAAAACGTGTTTTTCAGCCCGAAATAAACGCGTTTTTTCAGACAACTGAATCTACTTGTAACAGCAAGGCTCAGAAGTGCCCACACACTCAGCCCTTAACCCCAGTGTGCAGAAAGGGTCAAAACGTGTTTTTCAGCAGAAATAAACATGTTTCTGCAAGTTTGGTCAACCCCATGTAAGTTATGGGGCAGTAACAACACACTTTTCAAAACGTGTTTTTCAGCCCGAAATAAACGCGTTTTTTCAGACAACTGAATCTACTTGTAACAGCAAGGCTCAGAAGTGCCCACACACTCAGCCCTTAACCCCAGTGTGCAGAAAGTGTCAAAACGTGTTTTTCAGCAGAAATAAACATGTTTCTGCAAGTTTGGTCAACCCCATGTAAGTTATGGGGCAGTAACAAGACACTTTTCAAAACGTGTTTTTCAGCCCGAAATAAACTCGTTTTTTCAGACAACTGAATCTCCTTGTAATAGCAAGGCTCAGAAGAGCCCACACACTCAGCCCTTAACCCCAGTGTACAGAAAGTGTCAAAACGTGTTTTCCAGCAGAAATAAACATGTTTCTGCAAGTTTGGTCAACCCCATGTAAGTTATGGGGCAGTAACATCACACTTTTCAAAACGTGTTTTTCAGCCCGAAATAAACGCGTTTTTTCAGACAACTGAATCTACTTGTAACAGCAAGGCTCAGAAGTGCCCACACACTCAGCCCTTAACCCCAGTGTGCAGAAAGGGTCAAAACGTGTTTTTCAGCAGAAATAAACATGTTTCTGCAAGTTTGGTCAACCCCATGTAAGTTATGGGGCAGTAACAAGACACTTTTCAAAACGTGTTTTTCAGCCCGAAATAAACGCGTTTTTTAAGACAGCAGAATCTCAGTGTAACTGCTAGGCTCAGAAGACCCCACAATCTCAGCTCTTAACCCCAGTGTGCAGAAAGTGTCCAAACGTGTTTTTCAGCAGAAATAAACATGTTTCTGCAAGTTTGGTCACCCCCATGTAAGTTATGGGGCAGTAACAAGACACTTTTCAAAACGTGTTTTTCAGCCCGAAATAAACGCGTTTTTTCAGACAGCAGAATCTCAGTGTAACTGCTAGGCTCACAAGACCCCACACACTCAGCCCTTAACCCCAGTGTGCAGAAAGTGTCAAAACGTGTTTTTCAGCAGAAATAAACATGTTTCTGCAAGTTTGGTCAACCCCATGTAAGTTATGGGGCAGTAACAAGACACTTTTCAAAACGTGTTTTTCAGCCCGAAATAAACTCGTTTTTTCAGACAACTGAATCTCCTTGTAATAGCAAGGCTCAGAAGAGCCCACACACTCAGCCCTTAACCCCAGTGTACAGAAAGTGTCAAAACGTGTTTTCCAGCAGAAATAAACATGTTTCTGCAAGTTTGGTCAACCCCATGTAAGTTATGGGGCAGTAACATCACACTTTTCAAAACGTGTTTTTCAGCCCGAAATAAACGCGTTTTTTCAGACAACTGAATCTACTTGTAACAGCAAGGCTCAGAAGTGCCCACACACTCAGCCCTTAACCCCAGTGTGCAGAAAGGGTCAAAACGTGTTTTTCAGCAGAAATAAACATGTTTCTGCAAGTTTGGTCAACCCCATGTAAGTTATGGGGCAGTAACAAGACACTTTTCAAAACGTGTTTTTCAGCCCGAAATAAACGCGTTTTTTAAGACAGCAGAATCTCAGTGTAACTGCTAGGCTCAGAAGACCCCACAATCTCAGCTCTTAACCCCAGTGTGCAGAAAGTGTCCAAACGTGTTTTTCAGCAGAAATAAACATGTTTCTGCAAGTTTGGTCACCCCCATGTAAGTTATGGGGCAGTAACAAGACACTTTTCAAAACGTGTTTTTCAGCCCGAAATAAACGCGTTTTTTCAGACAGCAGAATCTCAGTGTAACTGCTAGGCTCACAAGACCCCACACACTCAGCTCTTAACCCCAGTGTGCAGAAAGTGTCCAAACGTGTTTTTCAGCAGAAATAAACATGTTTCTGCAAGTTTGGTCACCCCCATGTAAGTTATGGGGCAGTAACAAGACACTTTTCAAAACGTGTTTTTCAGCCCGAAATAAACGCGTTTTTTCAGACAACTGAATCTCCTTGTAATAGCAAGGCTCAGAAGAGCCCACACACTCAGCCCTTAACACCAGTGTACAGAAAGTGTCAAAACGTGTTTTTCAGCAGAAATAAACATGTTTCTGCAAGTTTGGTCAACCCCATGTAAGTTATGGGGCAGTAACATCACACTTTTCAAAACGTGTTTTTCAGCCCGAAATAAACGCGTTTTTTCAGACAACTGAATCTACTTGTAACAGCAAGGCTCAGATGTGCCCACACACTCAGCCCTTAACCCCAGTGTGCAGAAAGTGTCAAAACGTGTTTTTCAGCAGAAATAAACATGTTTCTGCAAGTTTGGTCAACCCCATGTAAGTTATGGGGCAGTAACAAGACACTTTTCAAAACGTGTTTTTCAGCCCGAAATAAACGCGTTTTTTCAGACAACTGAATCTCCTTGTAATAGCAAGGCTCAGAAGAGCCCACACACTCAGCCCTTAACCCCAGTGTACAGAAAGTGTCAAAACGTGTTTTCCAGCAGAAATAAACATGTTTCTGCAAGTTTGGTCAACCCCATGTAAGTTATGGGGCAGTAACATCACACTTTTCAAAACGTGTTTTTCAGCCCGAAATAAACGCGTTTTTTCAGACAACTGAATCTACTTGTAACAGCAAGGCTCAGAAGTGCCCACACACTCAGCCCTTAACACCAGTGTGCAGAAAGGGTCAAAACGTGTTTTTCAGCAGAAATAAACATGTTTCTGCAAGTTTGGTCAACCCCATGTAAGTTATGGGGCAGTAACAAGACACTTTTCAAAACGTGTTTTTCAGCCCGAAATAAACGCGTTTTTTCAGACAACTGAATCTACTTGAAACAGCAAGGCTCAGAAGTGCCCACACACTCAGCCCTTAACCCCAGTGTGCAGAAAGTGTCAAAACGTGTTTTCCAGCAGAAATAAACATGTTTCTGCAAGTTTGGTCAACCCCATGTAAGTTATGGGGCAGTAACAAGACACTTTTCAAAACGTGTTTTTCAGCCCGAAATAAACGCGTTTTTTCAGACAACTGAATCTCCTTGTAATAGTAAGGCTCAGAAGAGCCCACACACTCAGCCCTTAACCCCAGTGTACAGAAAGTGTCCAAACGTGTTTTTCAGCAGAAATAAACATGTTTCTGCAAGTTTGGTCACCCCCATGTAAGTTATGGGGCAGTAACAAGACACTTTTCAAAACGTGTTTTTCAGCCCGAAATAAACGCGTTTTTTCAGACAACTGAATCTCCTTGTAATAGCAAGGCTCAGAAGAGCCCACACACTCAGCCCTTAACCCCAGTGTACAGAAAGTGTCAAAACGTGTTTTCCAGCAGAAATAAACATGTTTCTGCAAGTTTGGTCAACCCCATGTAAGTTATGGGGCAGTAACAAGACACTTTTCAAAACGTGTTTTTCAGCCCGAAATAAACGCGTTTTTTCAGACAGCAGAATCTCAGTGTAACTGCTAGGCTCAGAAGACCCCACAATCTCAGCTCTTAACCCCAGTGTGCAGAAAGTGTCCAAACGTGTTTTTCAGCAGAAATAAACATGTTTCTGCAAGTTTGGTCAACCCCATGTAAGTTATGGGGCAGTAACAAGACACTTTTCAAAACGTGTTTTTCAGCCCGAAATAAACGCGTTTTTTCAGACAACTGAATCTCCTTGTAATAGTAAGGCTCAGAAGAGCCCACACACTCAGCCCTTAACCCCAGTGTACAGAAAGTGTCCAAACGTGTTTTTCAGCAGAAATAAACATGTTTCTGCAAGTTTGGTCACCCCCATGTAAGTTATGGGGCAGTAACAAGACACTTTTCAAAACGTGTTTTTCAGCCCGAAATAAACGCGTTTTTTCAGACAACTGAATCTCCTTGTAATAGCAAGGCTCAGAAGAGCCCACACACTCAGCCCTTAACCCCAGTGTACAGAAAGTGTCAAAACGTGTTTTCCAGCAGAAATAAACATGTTTCTGCAAGTTTGGTCACCCCCATGTAAGTTATGGGGCAGTAACAAGACACTTTTCAAAACGTGTTTTTCAGCCCGAAATAAACGCGTTTTTTCAGACAACTGAATCTACTTGTAACAGCAAGGCTCAGAAGTGCCCACACACTCAGCCCTTAACCCCAGTGTGCAGAAAGGGTCAAAACGTGTTTTTCAGCAGAAATAAACATGTTTCTGCAAGTTTGGTCAACCCCATGTAAGTTATGGGGCAGTAACAAGACACTTTTCAAAACGTGTTTTTCAGCCCGAAATAAACGCGTTTTTTCAGACAGCAGAATCTCAGTGTAACTGCTAAGCTCAGAAGACCCCACAATCTCAGCTCTTAACCCCAGTGTGCAGAAAGTGTCCAAACGTGTTTTTCAGCAGAAATAAACATGTTTCTGCAAGTTTGGTCACCCCCATGTAAGTTATGGGGCAGTAACAAGACACTTTTCAAAACGTGTTTTTCAGCCCGAAATAAACGCGTTTTTTCAGACAACTGAATCTCCTTGTAACAGCAAGGCTCAGAAGTGCCCACACACTCAGCCCTTAACCCCAGTGTACAGAAAGGGTCAAAACGTGTTTTTCAGCAGAAATAAACATGTTTCTGCAAGTTTGGTCAACCCCATGTAAGTTATGGGGCAGTAACAAGACACTTTTCAAAACGTGTTTTTCAGCCCGAAATAAACGCGTTTTTTCAGACAGCAGAATCTCAGTGTAACTGCTAGGCTCACAAGACCCCACACACTCAGCTCTTAACCCCAGTGTGCAGAAAGTGTCCAAACGTGTTTTTCAGCAGAAATAAACATGTTTCTGCAAGTTTGGTCACCCCCATGTAAGTTATGGGGCAGTAACAAGACACTTTTCAAAACGTGTTTTTCAGCCCGAAATAAACGCGTTTTTTCAGACAACTGAATCTCCTTGTAATAGTAAGGCTCAGAAGAGCCCACACACTCAGCCCTTAACACCAGTGTACAGAAAGTGTCCAAACGTGTTTTTCAGCAGAAATAAACATGTTTCTGCAAGTTTGGTCACCCCCATGTAAGTTATGGGGCAGTTACAAGACACTTTTCAAAACGTGTTTTTCAGCCCGAAATAAACGCGTTTTTTCAGACAACTGAATCCCCTTGTAATAGCAAGGCTCAGAAGAGCCCACACACTCAGCCCTTAACCCCAGTGTACAGAAAGTGTCAAAACGTGTTTTCCAGCAGAAATAAACATGTTTCTGCAAGTTTGGTCAACCCCATGTAAGTTATGGGGCAGTAACAAGACACTTTTCAAAACGTGTTTTTCAGCCCGAAATAAACGCGTTTTTTCAGACAGCAGAATCTCAGTGTAACTGCTAGGCTCACAAGACCCCACACACTCAGCTCTTAACCCCAGTGTGCAGAAAGTGTCCAAACGTGTTTTTCAGCAGAAATAAACATGTTTCTGCAAGTTTGGTCACCCCCATGTAAGTTATGGGGCAGTAACAAGACACTTTTCAAAACGTGTTTTTCAGCCCGAAATAAACGCGTTTTTTCAGACAACTGAATCTCCTTGTAATAGCAAGGCTCAGAAGAGCCCACACACTCAGCCCTTAACACCAGTGTACAGAAAGTGTCAAAACGTGTTTTTCAGCAGAAATAAACATGTTTCTGCAAGTTTGGTCAACCCCATGTAAGTTATGGGGCAGTAACATCACACTTTTCAAAACGTGTTTTTCAGCCCGAAATAAACGCGTTTTTTCAGACAACTGAATCTACTTGTAACAGCAAGGCTCAGAAGTGCCCACACACTCAGCCCTTAACCCCAGTGTGCAGAAAGGGTCAAAACGTGTTTTTCAGCAGAAATAAACATGTTTCTGCAAGTTTGGTCAACCCCATGTAAGTTATGGGGCAGTAACAACACACTTTTCAAAACGTGTTTTTCAGCCTGAAATAAACGCGTTTTTTCAGACAACTGAATCTACTTGTAACAGCAAGGCTCAGAAGTGCCCACACACTCAGCCCTTAACCCCAGTGTGCAGAAAGTGTCAAAACGTGTTTTTCAGCAGAAATAAACATGTTTCTGCAAGTTTGGTCAACCCCATGTAAGTTATGGGGCAGTAACAAGACACTTTTCAAAACGTGTTTTTCAGCCCGAAATAAACTCGTTTTTTCAGACAACTGAATCTCCTTGTAATAGCAAGGCTCAGAAGAGCCCACACACTCAGCCCTTAACCCCAGTGTACACAAAGTGTCAAAACGTGTTTTCCAGCAGAAATAAACATGTTTCTGCAAGTTTGGTCAACCCCATGTAAGTTATGGGGCAGTAACATCACACTTTTCAAAACGTGTTTTTCAGCCCGAAATAAACGCGTTTTTTCAGACAACTGAATCTACTTGTAACAGCAAGGCTCAGAAGTGCCCACACACTCAGCCCTTAACCCCAGTGTGCAGAAAGGGTCAAAACGTGTTTTTCAGCAGAAATAAACATGTTTCTGCAAGTTTGGTCAACCCCATGTAAGTTATGGGGCAGTAACAAGACACTTTTCAAAACGTGTTTTTCAGCCCGAAATAAACGCGTTTTTTAAGACAGCAGAATCTCAGTGTAACTGCTAGGCTCAGAAGACCCCACAATCTCAGCTCTTAACCCCAGTGTGCAGAAAGTGTCCAAACGTGTTTTTCAGCAGAAATAAACATGTTTCTGCAAGTTTGGTCACCCCCATGTAAGTTATGGGGCAGTAACAAGACACTTTTCAAAACGTGTTTTTCAGCCCGAAATAAACGCGTTTTTTCAGACAGCAGAATCTCAGTGTAACTGCTAGGCTCACAAGACCCCACACACTCAGCTCTTAACCCCAGTGTGCAGAAAGTGTCCAAACGTGTTTTTCAGCAGAAATAAACATGTTTCTGCAAGTTTGGTCACCCCCATGTAAGTTATGGGGCAGTAACAAGACACTTTTCAAAACGTGTTTTTCAGCCCGAAATAAACGCGTTTTTTCAGACAACTGAATCTCCTTGTAATAGCAAGGCTCAGAAGAGCCCACACACTCAGCCCTTAACACCAGTGTACAGAAAGTGTCAAAACGTGTTTTTCAGCAGAAATAAACATGTTTCTGCAAGTTTGGTCAACCCCATGTAAGTTATGGGGCAGTAACATCACACTTTTCAAAACGTGTTTTTCAGCCCGAAATAAACGCGTTTTTTCAGACAACTGAATCTACTTGTAACAGCAAGGCTCAGAAGTGCCCACACACTCAGCCCTTAACCCCAGTGTGCAGAAAGGGTCAAAACGTGTTTTTCAGCAGAAATAAACATGTTTCTGCAAGTTTGGTCAACCCCATGTAATTTATGGGGCAGTAACAAGACACTTTTCAAAACGTGTTTTTCAGCCCGAAATAAACGCGTTTTTTCAGACAACTGAATCTCCTTGTAATAGCAAGGCTCAGAAGAGCCCACACACTCAGCCCTTAACCCCAGTGTACAGAAAGTGTCAAAACGTGTTTTCCAGCAGAAATAAACATGTTTCTGCAAGTTTGGTCAACCCCATGTAAGTTATGGGGCAGTAACATCACACTTTTCAAAACGTGTTTTTCAGCCCGAAATAAACGCGTTTTTTCAGACAACTGAATCTACTTGTAACAGCAAGGCTCAGAAGTGCCCACACACTCAGCCCTTAACCCCAGTGTGCAGAAAGTGTCAAAACGTGTTTTTCAGCAGAAATAAACATGTTTCTGCAAGTTTGGTCAACCCCATGTAAGTTATGGGGAAGTAACAAGACACTTTTCAAAACGTGTTTTTCAGCCCGAAATAAACGCGTTTTTTCAGACAACTGAATCTCCTTGTAATAGCAAGGCTCAGAAGAGCCCACACACTCAGCCCTTAACCCCAGTGTACAGAAAGTGTCAAAACGTGTTTTCCAGCAGAAATAAACATGTTTCTGCAAGTTTGGTCAACCCCATGTAAGTTATGGGGCAGTAACATCACACTTTTCAAAACGTGTTTTTCAGCCCGAAATAAACGCGTTTTTTCAGACAACTGAATCTACTTGTAACAGCAAGGCTCAGAAGTGCCCACACACTCAGCCCTTAACCCCAGTGTGCAGAAAGGGTCAAAACGTGTTTTTCAGCAGAAATAAACATGTTTCTGCAAGTTTGGTCAACCCCATGTAAGTTATGGGGCAGTAACAAGACACTTTTCAAAACGTGTTTTTCAGCCCGAAATAAACGCGTTTTTTCAGACAGCAGAATCTCAGTGTAACTGCTAGGCTCAGAAGACCCCACAATCTCAGCTCTTAACCCCAGTGTGCAGAAAGTGTCCAAACGTGTTTTTCAGCAGAAATAAACATGTTTCTGCAAGTTTGGTCACCCCCATGTAAGTTATGGGGCAGTAACAAGACACTTTTCAAAACGTGTTTTTCAGCCCGAAATAAACGCGTTTTTTCAGACAACTGAATCTCCTTGTAACAGCAAGGCTCAGAAGTGCCCACACACTCAGCCCTTAACCCCAGTGTACAGAAAGTGTCAAAACGTGTTTTTCAGCAGAAATAAACATGTTTCTGCAAGTTTGGTCAACCCCATGTAAGTTATGGGGCAGTAACAAGACACTTTTCAAAACGTGTTTTTCAGCCCGAAATAAACGCGTTTTTTCAGACAACTGAATCTACTTGAAACAGCAAGGCTCAGAAGTGCCCACACACTCAGCCCTTAACCCCAGTGTGCAGAAAGTGTCAAAACGTGTTTTCCAGCAGAAATAAACATGTTTCTGCAAGTTTGGTCAACCCCATGTAAGTTATGGGGCAGTAACAAGACACTTTTCAAAACGTGTTTTTCAGCCCGAAATAAACGCGTTTTTTCAGACAACTGAATCTCCTTGTAATAGTAAGGCTCAGAAGAGCCCACACACTCAGCCCTTAACCCCAGTGTACAGAAAGTGTCCAAACGTGTTTTTCAGCAGAAATAAACATGTTTCTGCAAGTTTGGTCACCCCCATGTAAGTTATGGGGCAGTAACAAGACACTTTTCAAAACGTGTTTTTCAGCCCGAAATAAACGCGTTTTTTCAGACAACTGAATCTCCTTGTAATAGCAAGGCTCAGAAGAGCCCACACACTCAGCCCTTAACCCCAGTGTACAGAAAGTGTCAAAACGTGTTTTCCAGCAGAAATAAACATGTTTCTGCAAGTTTGGTCAACCCCATGTAAGTTATGGGGCAGTAACAAGACACTTTTCAAAACGTGTTTTTCAGCCCGAAATAAACGCGTTTTTTCAGACAGCAGAATCTCAGTGTAACTGCTAGGCTCAGAAGACCCCACAATCTCAGCTCTTAACCCCAGTGTGCAGAAAGTGTCCAAACGTGTTTTTCAGCAGAAATAAACATGTTTCTGCAAGTTTGGTCACCCCCATGTAAGTTATGGGGCAGTAACAAGACACTTTTCAAAACGTGTTTTTCAGCCCGAAATAAACGCGTTTTTTCAGACAACTGAATCTCCTTGTAATAGTAAGGCTCAGAAGAGCCCACACACTCAGCCCTTAACCCCAGTGTACAGAAAGTGTCCAAACGTGTTTTTCAGCAGAAATAAACATGTTTCTGCAAGTTTGGTCACCCCCATGTAAGTTATGGGGCAGTAACAAGACACTTTTCAAAACGTGTTTTTCAGCCCGAAATAAACGCGTTTTTTCAGACAACTGAATCTCCTTGTAATAGCAAGGCTCAGAAGAGCCCACACACTCAGCCCTTAACCCCAGTGTACAGAAAGTGTCAAAACGTGTTTTCCAGCAGAAATAAACATGTTTCTGCAAGTTTGGTCAACCCCATGTAAGTTATGGGGCAGTAACATCACACTTTTCAAAACGTGTTTTTCAGCCCGAAATAAACGCGTTTTTTCAGACAACTGAATCTACTTGTAACAGCAAGGCTCAGAAGTGCCCACACACTCAGCCCTTAACCCCAGTGTGCAGAAAGGGTCAAAACGTGTTTTTCAGCAGAAATAAACATGTTTCTGCAAGTTTGGTCAACCCCATGTAAGTTATGGGGCAGTAACAACACACTTTTCAAAACGTGTTTTTCAGCCCGAAATAAACGCGTTTTTTCAGACAACTGAATCTACTTGTAACAGCAAGGCTCAGAAGTGCCCACACACTCAGCCCTTAACCCCAGTGTGCAGAAAGTGTCAAAACGTGTTTTTCAGCAGAAATAAACATGTTTCTGCAAGTTTGGTCAACCCCATGTAAGTTATGGGGCAGTAACAAGACACTTTTCAAAACGTGTTTTTCAGCCCGAAATAAACTCGTTTTTTCAGACAACTGAATCTCCTTGTAATAGCAAGGCTCAGAAGAGCCCACACACTCAGCCCTTAACCCCAGTGTACAGAAAGTGTCAAAACGTGTTTTCCAGCAGAAATAAACATGTTTCTGCAAGTTTGGTCAACCCCATGTAAGTTATGGGGCAGTAACATCACACTTTTCAAAACGTGTTTTTCAGCCCGAAATAAACGCGTTTTTTCAGACAACTGAATCTACTTGTAACAGCAAGGCTCAGAAGTGCCCACACACTCAGCCCTTAACCCCAGTGTGCAGAAAGGGTCAAAACGTGTTTTTCAGCAGAAATAAACATGTTTCTGCAAGTTTGGTCAACCCTATGTAAGTTATGGGGCAGTAACAAGACACTTTTCAAAACGTGTTTTTCAGCCCGAAATAAACGCGTTTTTTCAGACAGCAGAATCTCAGTGTAACTGCTAGGCTCAGAAGACCCCACAATCTCAGCTCTTAACCCCAGTGTGCAGAAAGTGTCCAAACGTGTTTTTCAGCAGAAATAAACATGTTTCTGCAAGTTTGGTCACCCCCATGTAAGTTATGGGGCAGTAACAAGACACTTTTCAAAACGTGTTTTTCAGCCCGAAATAAACGCGTTTTTTCAGACAACTGAATCTCCTTGTAACAGCAAGGCTCAGAAGTGCCCACACACTCAGCCCTTAACCCCAGTGTACAGAAAGTGTCAAAACGTGTTTTTCAGCAGAAATAAACATGTTTCTGCAAGTTTGGTCAACCCCATGTAAGTTATGGGGCAGTAACAAGACACTTTTCAAAACGTGTTTTTCAGCCCGAAATAAACGCGTTTTTTCAGACAGCAGAATCTCAGTGTAACTGCTAGGCTCACAAGACCCCACACACTCAGCTCTTAACCCCAGTGTGCAGAAAGTGTCCAAACGTGTTTTTCAGCAGAAATAAACATGTTTCTGCAAGTTTGGTCACCCCCATGTAAGTTATGGGGCAGTAACAAGACACTTTTCAAAACGTGTTTTTCAGCCCGAAATAAACACGTTTTTTCAGACAACTGAATCTCCTTGTAATAGTAAGGCTCAGAAGAGCCCACACACTCAGCCCTTAACACCAGTGTACAGAAAGTGTCCAAACGTGTTTTTCAGCAGAAATAAACATGTTTCTGCAAGTTTGGTCACCCCCATGTAAGTTATGGGGCAGTAACAAGACACTTTTCAAAACGTGTTTTTCAGCCCGAAATAAACGCGTTTTTTCAGACAACTGAATCTCCTTGTAATAGCAAGGCTCAGAAGAGCCCACACACTCAGCCCTTAACCCCAGTGTACAGAAAGTGTCAAAACGTGTTTTCCAGCAGAAATAAACATGTTTCTGCAAGTTTGGTCAACCCCATGTAAGTTATGGGGCAGTAACATCACACTTTTCAAAACGTGTTTTTCAGCCCGAAATAAACGCGTTTTTTCAGACAACTGAATCTACTTGTAACAGCAAGGCTCAGAAGTGCCCACACACTCAGCCCTTAACCCCAGTGTGCAGAAAGGGTCAAAACGTGTTTTTCAGCAGAAATAAACATGTTTCTGCAAGTTTGGTCAACCCCATGTAAGTTATGGGGCAGTAACAACACACTTTTCAAAACGTGTTTTTCAGCCCGAAATAAACGCGTTTTTTCAGACAACTGAATCTACTTGTAACAGCAAGGCTCAGAAGTGCCCACACACTCAGCCCTTAACCCCAGTGTGCAGAAAGTGTCAAAACGTGTTTTTCAGCAGAAATAAACATGTTTCTGCAAGTTTGGTCAACCCCATGTAAGTTATGGGGCAGTAACAAGACACTTTTCAAAACGTGTTTTTCAGCCCGAAATAAACTCGTTTTTTCAGACAACTGAATCTCCTTGTAATAGCAAGGCTCAGAAGAGCCCACACACTCAGCCCTTAACCCCAGTGTACAGAAAGTGTCAAAACGTGTTTTCCAGCAGAAATAAACATGTTTCTGCAAGTTTGGTCAACCCCATGTAAGTTATGGGGCAGTAACATCACACTTTTCAAAACGTGTTTTTCAGCCCGAAATAAACGCGTTTTTTCAGACAACTGAATCTACTTGTAACAGCAAGGCTCAGAAGTGCCCACACACTCAGCCCTTAACCCCAGTGTGCAGAAAGGGTCAAAACGTGTTTTTCAGCAGAAATAAACATGTTTCTGCAAGTTTGGTCAACCCCATGTAAGTTATGGGGCAGTAACAAGACACTTTTCAAAACGTGTTTTTCAGCCCGAAATAAACGCGTTTTTTAAGACAGCAGAATCTCAGTGTAACTGCTAGGCTCAGAAGACCCCACAATCTCAGCTCTTAACCCCAGTGTGCAGAAAGTGTCCAAACGTGTTTTTCAGCAGAAATAAACATGTTTCTGCAAGTTTGGTCACCCCCATGTAAGTTATGGGGCAGTAACAAGACACTTTTCAAAACGTGTTTTTCAGCCCGAAATAAACGCGTTTTTTCAGACAGCAGAATCTCAGTGTAACTGCTAGGCTCACAAGACCCCACACACTCAGCTCTTAACCCCAGTGTGCAGAAAGTGTCCAAACGTGTTTTTCAGCAGAAATAAACATGTTTCTGCAAGTTTGGTCACCCCCATGTAAGTTATGGGGCAGTAACAAGACACTTTTCAAAACGTGTTTTTCAGCCCGAAATAAACGCGTTTTTTCAGACAACTGAATCTACTTGTAACAGCAAGGCTCAGAAGTGCCCACACACTCAGCCCTTAACCCCAGTGTGCAGAAAGGGTCAAAACGTGTTTTTCAGCAGAAATAAACATGTTTCTGCAAGTTTGGTCAACCCCATGTAAGTTATGGGGCAGTAACAAGACACTTTTCAAAACGTGTTTTTCAGCCCGAAATAAACGCGTTTTTTCAGACAACTGAATCTACTTGTAACAGCAAGGCTCAGAAGTGCCCACACACTCAGCCCTTAACCCCAGTGTGCAGAAAGGGTCAAAACGTGTTTTTCAGCAGAAATAAACATGTTTCTGCAAGTTTGGTCAACCCCATGTAAGTTATGGGGCAGTAACATCACACTTTTCAAAACGTGTTTTTCAGCCCGAAATAAACGCGTTTTTTCAGACAACTGAATCTACTTGTAACAGCAAGGCTCAGAAGTGCCCACACACTCAGCCCTTAACCCCAGTGTGCAGAAAGGGTCAAAACGTGTTTTTCAGCAGAAATAAACATGTTTCTGCAAGTTTGGTCAACCCCATGTAAGTTATGGGGCAGTAACAAGACACTTTTCAAAACGTGTTTTTCAGCCCGAAATAAACGCGTTTTTTCAGACAACTGAATCTCCTTGTAATAGCAAGGCTCAGAAGTGCCCACACACTCAGCCCTTAACCCCAGTGTGCAGAAAGGGTCAAAACGTGTTTTTCAGCAGAAATAAACATGTTTCTGCAAGTTTGGTCAACCCCATGTAAGTTATGGGGCAGTAACAAGACACTTTTCAAAACGTGTTTTTCAGCCCGAAATAAACGCGTTTTTTCAGACAACTGAATCTACTTGTAACAGCAAGGCTCAGAAGTGCCCACACACTCAGCCCTTAACCCCAGTGTGCAGAATGTGTCAAAACGTGTTTTTCAGCAGAAATAAACATGTTTCTGCAAGTTTGGTCAACCCCATGTAAGTTATGGGGCAGTAACAAGACACTTTTCAAAACGTGTTTTTCAGCCCGAAATAAACGCGTTTTTTCAGACAACTGAATCTCCTTGTAATAGCAAGGCTCAGAAGAGCCCACACACTCAGCCCTTAACACCAGTGTACAGAAAGTGTCCAAACGTGTTTTTCAGCAGAAATAAACATGTTTCTGCAAGTTTGATCACCCCCATGTAAGTTATGGGGCAGTAACAAGACACTTTTCAAAACGTGTTTTTCAGCCCGAAATAAACGCGTTTTTTCAGACAACTGAATCCCCTTGTAATAGCAAGGCTCAGAAGAGCCCACACACTCAGCCCTTAACCCCAGTGTACAGAAAGTGTCAAAACGTGTTTTCCAGCAGAAATAAACATGTTTCTGCAAGTTTGGTCAACCCCATGTAAGTTATGGGGCAGTAACATCACACTTTTCAAAACGTGTTTTTCAGCCCGAAATAAACGCGTTTTTTCAGACAACTGAATCTACTTGTAACAGCAAGGCTCAGAAGTGCCCACACACTCAGCCCTTAACCCCAGTGTGCAGAAAGTGTCAAAACGTGTTTTCCAGCAGAAATAAACATGTTTCTGCAAGTTTGGTCAACCCCATGTAAGTTATGGGGCAGTAACAAGACACTTTTCAAAACGTGTTTTTCAGCCCGAAATAAACGCGTTTTTTCAGACAACTGAATCTCCTTGTAATAGTAAGGCTCAGAAGAGCCCACACACTCAGCCCTTAACCCCAGTGTACAGAAAGTGTCCAAACGTGTTTTTCAGCAGAAATAAACATGTTTCTGCAAGTTTGGTCACCCCCATGTAAGTTATGGGGCAGTAACAAGACACTTTTCAAAACGTGTTTTTCAGCCCGAAATAAACGCGTTTTTTCAGACAACTGAATCTCCTTGTAATAGCAAGGCTCAGAAGAGCCCACACACTCAGCCCTTAACCCCAGTGTACAGAAAGTGTCAAAACGTGTTTTCCAGCAGAAATAAACATGTTTCTGCAAGTTTGGTCACCCCCATGTAAGTTATGGGGCAGTAACAAGACACTTTTCAAAACGTGTTTTTCAGCCCGAAATAAACGCGTTTTTTTCAGACAACTGAATCTACTTGTAACAGCAAGGCTCAGAAGTGCCCACACACTCAGCCCTTAACCCCAGTGTGCAGAAAGGGTCAAAACGTGTTTTTCAGCAGAAATAAACATGTTTCTGCAAGTTTGGTCAACCCCATGTAAGTTATGGGGCAGTAACAAGACACTTTTCAAAACGTGTTTTTCAGCCCGAAATAAACGCGTTTTTTCAGACAGCAGAATCTCAGTGTAACTGCTAGGCTCAGAAGACCCCACAATCTCAGCTCTTAACCCCAGTGTGCAGAAAGTGTCCAAACGTGTTTTTCAGCAGAAATAAACATGTTTCTTCAAGTTTGGTCACCCCCATGTAAGTTATGGGGCAGTAACAAGACACTTTTCAAAACGTGTTTTTCAGCCCGAAATAAACGCGTTTTTTCAGACAACTGAATCTCCTTGTAACAGCAAGGCTCAGAAGTGCCCACACACTCAGCCCTTAACCCCAGTGTACAGAAAGGGTCAAAACGTGTTTTTCAGCAGAAATAAACATGTTTCTGCAAGTTTGGTCAACCCCATGTAAGTTATGGGGCAGTAACAAGACACTTTTCAAAACGTGTTTTTCAGCCCGAAATAAACGCGTTTTTTCAGACAGCAGAATCTCAGTGTAACTGCTAGGCTCACAAGACCCCACACACTCAGCTCTTAACCCCAGTGTGCAGAAAGTTTCCAAACGTGTTTTTCAGCAGAAATAAACATGTTTCTGCAAGTTTGGTCACCCCCATGTAAGTTATGGGGCAGTAACAAGACACTTTTCAAAACGTGTTTTTCAGCCCGAAATAAACGCGTTTTTTCAGACAACTGAATCTCCTTGTAATAGTAAGGCTCAGAAGAGCCCACACACTCAGCCCTTAACACCAGTGTACAGAAAGTGTCCAAACGTGTTTTTCAGCAGAAATAAACATGTTTCTGCAAGTTTGGTCACCCCCATGTAAGTTATGGGGCAGTTACAAGACACTTTTCAAAACGTGTTTTTCAGCCCGAAATAAACGCGTTTTTTCAGACAACTGAATCCCCTTGTAATAGCAAGGCTCAGAAGAGCCCACACACTCAGCCCTTAACCCCAGTGTACAGAAAGTGTCAAAACGTGTTTTCCAGCAGAAATAAACATGTTTCTGCAAGTTTGGTCAACCCCATGTAAGTTATGGGGCAGTAACAAGACACTTTTCAAAACGTGTTTTTCAGCCCGAAATAAACGCGTTTTTTCAGACAGCAGAATCTCAGTGTAACTGCTAGGCTCACAAGACCCCACACACTCAGCTCTTAACCCCAGTGTGCAGAAAGTGTCCAAACGTGTTTTTCAGCAGAAATAAACATGTTTCTGCAAGTTTGGTCACCCCCATGTAAGTTATGGGGCAGTAACAAGACACTTTTCAAAACGTGTTTTTCAGCCCGAAATAAACGCGTTTTTTCAGACAACTGAATCTCCTTGTAATAGCAAGGCTCAGAAGAGCCCACACACTCAGCCCTTAACACCAGTGTGCAGAAAGGGTCAAAACGTGTTTTTCAGCAGAAATAAACATGTTTCTGCAAGTTTGGTCAACCCCATGTAAGTTATGGGGCAGTAACAAGACACTTTTCAAAACGTGTTTTTCAGCCCGAAATAAACGCGTTTTTTCAGACAACTGAATCTCCTTGTAATAGCAAGGCTCAGAAGAGCCCACACACTCAGCCCTTAACCCCAGTGTACAGAAAGTGTCAAAACGTGTTTTCCAGCAGAAATAAACATGTTTCTGCAAGTTTGGTCAACCCCATGTAAGTTATGGGGCAGTAACATCACACTTTTCAAAACGTGTTTTTCAGCCCGAAATAAACGCGTTTTTTCAGACAACTGAATCTACTTGTAACAGCAAGGCTCAGAAGTGCCCACACACTCAGCCCTTAACCCCAGTGTGCAGAAAGTGTCAAAACGTGTTTTTCAGCAGAAATAAACATGTTTCTGCAAGTTTGGTCAACCCCATGTAAGTTATGGGGCAGTAACAAGACACTTTTCAAAACGTGTTTTTCAGCCCGAAATAAACGCGTTTTTTCAGACAACTGAATCTCCTTGTAATAGCAAGGCTCAGAAGAGCCCACACACTCAGCCCTTAACCCCAGTGTACAGAAAGTGTCAAAACGTGTTTTCCAGCAGAAATAAACATGTTTCTGCAAGTTTGGTCAACCCCATGTAAGTTATGGGGCAGTAACAAGACACTTTTCAAAACGTGTTTTTCAGCCCGAAATAAACTCGTTTTTTCAGACAACTGAATCTCCTTGTAATAGCAAGGCTCAGAAGAGCCCACACACTCAGCCCTTAACCCCAGTGTACAGAAAGTGTCAAAACGTGTTTTCCAGCAGAAATAAACATGTTTCTGCAAGTTTGGTCAACCCCATGTAAGTTATGGGGCAGTAACATCACACTTTTCAAAACGTGTTTTTCAGCCCGAAATAAACGCGTTTTTTCAGACAACTGAATCTACTTGTAACAGCAAGGCTCAGAAGTGCCCACACACTCAGCCCTTAACCCCAGTGTGCAGAAAGGGTCAAAACGTGTTTTTCAGCAGAAATAAACATGTTTCTGCAAGTTTGGTCAACCCCATGTAAGTTATGGGGCAGTAACAACACACTTTTCAAAACGTGTTTTTCAGCCCGAAATAAACGCGTTTTTTCAGACAACTGAATCTACTTGTAACAGCAAGGCTCAGAAGTGCCCACACACTCAGCCCTTAACCCCAGTGTGCAGAAAGTGTCAAAACGTGTTTTTCAGCAGAAATAAACATGTTTCTGCAAGTTTGGTCAACCCCATGTAAGTTATGGGGCAGTAACAAGACACTTTTCAAAACGTGTTTTTCAGCCCGAAATAAACGCGTTTTTTAAGACAGCAGAATCTCAGTGTAACTGCTAGGCTCAGAAGACCCCACAATCTCAGCTCTTAACCCCAGTGTGCAGAAAGTGTCCAAACGTGTTTTTCAGCAGAAATAAACATGTTTCTGCAAGTTTGGTCACCCCCATGTAAGTTATGGGGCAGTAACATCACACTTTTCAAAACGTGTTTTTCAGCCCGAAATAAACGCGTTTTTTCAGACAACTGAATCTACTTGTAACAGCAAGGCTCAGAAGTGCCCACACACTCAGCCCTTAACCCCAGTGTGCAGAAAGGGTCAAAACGTGTTTTTCAGCAGAAATAAACATGTTTCTGCAAGTTTGGTCAACCCCATGTAAGTTATGGGGCAGTAACAACACACTTTTCAAAACGTGTTTTTCAGCCCGAAATAAACGCGTTTTTTCAGACAACTGAATCTACTTGTAACAGCAAGGCTCAGAAGTGCCCACACACTCAGCCCTTAACCCCAGTGTGCAGAAAGTGTCAAAACGTGTTTTTCAGCAGAAATAAACATGTTTCTGCAAGTTTGGTCAACCCCATGTAAGTTATGGGGCAGTAACAAGACACTTTTCAAAACGTGTTTTTCAGCCCGAAATAAACGCGTTTTTTAAGACAGCAGAATCTCAGTGTAACTGCTAGGCTCAGAAGACCCCACAATCTCAGCTCTTAACCCCAGTGTGCAGAAAGTGTCCAAACGTGTTTTTCAGCAGAAATAAACATGTTTCTGCAAGTTTGGTCACCCCCATGTAAGTTATGGGGCAGTAACAAGACACTTTTCAAAACGTGTTTTTCAGCCCGAAATAAACGCGTTTTTTCAGACAACTGAATCTCCTTGTAATAGTAAGGCTCAGAAGAGCCCACACACTCAGCCCTTAACCCCAGTGTACAGAAAGTGTCCAAACGTGTTTTTCAGCAGAAATAAACATGTTTCTGCAAGTTTGGTCACCCCCATGTAAGTTATGGGGCAGTAACAAGACACTTTTCAAAACGTGTTTTTCAGCCCGAAATAAACGCGTTTTTTCAGACAACTGAATCTCCTTGTAATAGCAAGGCTCAGAAGAGCCCACACACTCAGCCCTTAACCCCAGTGTACAGAAAGTGTCAAAACGTGTTTTCCAGCAGAAATAAACATGTTTCTGCAAGTTTGGTCAACCCCATGTAAGTTATGGGGCAGTAACAAGACACTTTTCAAAACGTGTTTTTCAGCCCGAAATAAACGCGTTTTTTCAGACAACTGAATCTCCTTGTAATAGTAAGGCTCAGAAGAGCCCACACACTCAGCCCTTAACCCCAGTGTACAGAAAGTGTCCAAACGTGTTTTTCAGCAGAAATAAACATGTTTCTGCAAGTTTGGTCACCCCCATGTAAGTTATGGGGCAGTAACAAGACACTTTTCAAAACGTGTTTTTCAGCCCGAAATAAACGCGTTTTTTCAGACAACTGAATCTCCTTGTAATAGCAAGGCTCAGAAGAGCCCACACACTCAGCCCTTAACCCCAGTGTACAGAAAGTGTCAAAACGTGTTTTCCAGCAGAAATAAACATGTTTCTGCAAGTTTGGTCAACCCCATGTAAGTTATGGGGCAGTAACAAGACACTTTTCAAAACGTGTTTTTCAGCCCGAAATAAACGCGTTTTTTCAGACAACTGAATCTCCTTGTAATAGCAAGGCTCAGAAGAGCCCACACACTCAGCCCTTAACCCCAGTGTACAGAAAGTGTCAAAACGTGTTTTCCAGCAGAAATAAACATGTTTCTGCAAGTTTGGTCAACCCCATGTAAGTTATGGGGCAGTAACATCACACTTTTCAAAACGTGTTTTTCAGCCCGAAATAAACGCGTTTTTTCAGACAACTGAATCTACTTGTAACAGCAAGGCTCAGAAGTGCCCACACACTCAGCCCTTAACCCCAGTGTGCAGAAAGGGTCAAAACGTGTTTTTCAGCAGAAATAAACATGTTTCTGCAAGTTTGGTCAACCCCATGTAAGTTATGGGGCAGTAACAAGACACTTTTCAAAACGTGTTTTTCAGCCCGAAATAAACGCGTTTTTTCAGACAGCAGAATCTCAGTGTAACTGCTAGGCTCAGAAGACCCCACACACTCAGCTCTTAACCCCAGTGTGCAGAAAGTGTCCAAACGTGTTTTTCAGCAGAAATAAACATGTTTCTGCAAGTTTGGTCACCCCCATGTAAGTTATGGGGCAGTAACAAGACACTTTTCAAAACGTGTTTTTCAGCCCGAAATAAACGCGTTTTTTCAGACAACTGAATCTCCTTGTAATAGCAAGGCTCAGAAGAGCCCACACACTCAGCCCTTAACCCCAGTGTACAGAAAGTGTCCAAACGTGTTTTTCAGCAGAAATAAACATGTTTCTGCAAGTTTGGTCACCCCCATGTAAGTTATGGGGCAGTAACAAGACACTTTTCAAAACGTGTTTTTCAGCCCGAAATAAACGCGTTTTTTCAGACAACTGAATCTACTTGTAACAGCAAGGCTCAGAAGTGCCCACACACTCAGCCCTTAACCCCAGTGTGCAGAAAGGGTCAAAACGTGTTTTTCAGCAGAAATAAACATGTTTCTGCAAGTTTGGTCAACCCCATGTAAGTTATGGGGCAGTAACAACACACTTTTCAAAACGTGTTTTTCAGCCCGAAATAAACGCGTTTTTTCAGACAACTGAATCTACTTGTAACAGCAAGGCTCAGAAGTGCCCACACACTCAGCCCTTAACCCCAGTGTGCAGAAAGTGTCAAAACGTGTTTTTCAGCAGAAATAAACATGTTTCTGCAAGTTTGGTCAACCCCATGTAAGTTATGGGGCAGTAACAACACACTTTTCAAAACGTGTTTTTCAGCCCGAAATAAACTCGTTTTTTCAGACAACTGAATCTCCTTGTAATAGCAAGGCTCAGAAGAGCCCACACACTCAGCCCTTAACCCCAGTGTACAGAAAGTGTCAAAACGTGTTTTCCAGCAGAAATAAACATGTTTCTGCAAGTTTGGTCAACCCCATGTAAGTTATGGGGCAGTAACAAGACACTTTTCAAAACGTGTTTTTCAGCCCGAAATAAACGCGTTTTTTCAGACAACTGAATCTCCTTGTAATAGCAAGGCTCAGAAGAGCCCACACACTCAGCCCTTAACCCCAGTGTACAGAAAGTGTCAAAACGTGTTTTCCAGCAGAAATAAACATGTTTCTGCAAGTTTGGTCAACCCCATGTAAGTTATGGGGCAGTAACATCACACTTTTCAAAACGTGTTTTTCAGCCCGAAATAAACGCGTTTTTTCAGACAACTGAATCTACTTGTAACAGCAAGGCTCAGAAGTGCCCACACACTCAGCCCTTAACCCCAGTGTGCAGAAAGGGTCAAAACGTGTTTTTCAGCAGAAATAAACATGTTTCTGCAAGTTTGGTCAACCCCATGTAAGTTATGGGGCAGTAACAAGACACTTTTCAAAACGTGTTTTTCAGCCCGAAATAAACGCGTTTTTTCAGACAGCAGAATCTCAGTGTAACTGCTAGGCTCAGAAGACCCCACACACTCAGCTCTTAACCCCAGTGTGCAGAAAGTGTCCAAACGTGTTTTTCAGCAGAAATAAACATGTTTCTGCAAGTTTGGTCACCCCCATGTAAGTTATGGGGCAGTAACAAGACACTTTTCAAAACGTGTTTTTCAGCCCGAAATAAACGCGTTTTTTCAGACAACTGAATCTCCTTGTAATAGCAAGGCTCAGAAGAGCCCACACACTCAGCCCTTAACCCCAGTGTACAGAAAGTGTCCAAACGTGTTTTTCAGCAGAAATAAACATGTTTCTGCAAGTTTGGTCACCCCCATGTAAGTTATGGGGCAGTAACAAGACACTTTTCAAAACGTGTTTTTCAGCCCGAAATAAACGCGTTTTTTCAGACAACTGAATCTACTTGTAACAGCAAGGCTCAGAAGTGCCCACACACTCAGCCCTTAACCCCAGTGTGCAGAAAGGGTCAAAACGTGTTTTTCAGCAGAAATAAACATGTTTCTGCAAGTTTGGTCAACCCCATGTAAGTTATGGGGCAGTAACAACACACTTTTCAAAACGTGTTTTTCAGCCCGAAATAAACGCGTTTTTTCAGACAACTGAATCTACTTGTAACAGCAAGGCTCAGAAGTGCCCACACACTCAGCCCTTAACCCCAGTGTGCAGAAAGTGTCAAAACGTGTTTTTCAGCAGAAATAAACATGTTTCTGCAAGTTTGGTCAACCCCATGTAAGTTATGGGGCAGTAACAAGACACTTTTCAAAACGTGTTTTTCAGCCCGAAATAAACGCGTTTTTTCAGACAACTGAATCTCCTTGTAATAGCAAGGCTCAGAAGAGCCCACACACTCAGCCCTTAACCCCAGTGTACAGAAAGTGTCAAAACGTGTTTTCCAGCAGAAATAAACATGTTTCTGCAAGTTTGGTCAACCCCATGTAAGTTATGGGGCAGTAACATCACACTTTTCAAAACATGTTTTTCAGCCCGAAATAAACGCGTTTTTTCAGACAACTGAATCTACTTGTAACAGCAAGGCTCAGAAGTGACCACACACTCAGCCCTTAACCCCAGTGTGCAGAAAGGGTCAAAACGTGTTTTTCAGCAGAAATAAACATGTTTCTGCAAGTTTGGTCAACCCCATGTAAGTTATGGGGCAGTAACAAGACACTTTTCAAAACGTGTTTTTCAGCCCGAAATAAACGCGTTTTTTCAGACAGCAGAATCTTAGTGTAACTGCTAGGCTCAGAAGACCCCACAATCTCAGCTCTTAACCCCAGTGTGCAGAAAGTGTCCAAACGTGTTTTTCAGCAGAAATAAACATGTTTCTGCAAGTTTGGTCACCCCCATGTAAGTTATGGGGCAGTAACAAGACACTTTTCAAAACGTGTTTTTCAGCCCGAAATAAACGCGTTTTTTCAGACAACTGAATCTCCTTGTAACAGCAAGGCTCAGAAGTGCCCACACACTCAGCCCTTAACCCCAGTGTACAGAAAGTGTCAAAACGTGTTTTTCAGCAGAAATAAACATGTTTCTGCAAGTTTGGTCAACCCCATGTAAGTTATGGGGCAGTAACAAGACACTTTTCAAAACGTGTTTTTCAGCCCGAAATAAACGCGTTTTTTCAGACAACTGAATCTACTTGTAACAGCAAGGCTCAGAAGTGCCCACACACTCAGCCCTTAACCCCAGTGTGCAGAAAGGGTCAAAACGTGTTTTTCAGCAGAAATAAACATGTTTCTGCAAGTTTGGTCAACCCCATGTAAGTTATGGGGCAGTAACAAGACACTTTTCAAAACGTGTTTTTCAGCCCGAAATAAACGCGTTTTTTCAGACAGCAGAATCTCAGTGTAACTGCTAGGCTCACAAGACCCCACACACTCAGCTCTTAACCCCAGTGTGCAGAAAGTGTCCAAACGTGTTTTTCAGCAGAAATAAACATGTTTCTGCAAGTTTGGTCACCCCCATGTAAGTTATGGGGCAGTAACAAGACACTTTTCAAAACGTGTTTTTCAGCCCGAAATAAACGCGTTTTTTCAGACAACTGAATCTCCTTGTAATAGTAAGGCTCAGAAGAGCCCACACACTCAGCCCTTAACACCAGTGTACAGAAAGTGTCCAAACGTGTTTTTCAGCAGAAATAAACATGTTTCTGCAAGTTTGGTCACCCCCATGTAAGTTATGGGGCAGTTACAAGACACTTTTCAAAACGTGTTTTTCAGCCCGAAATAAACGCGTTTTTTCAGACAACTGAATCCCCTTGTAATAGCAAGGCTCAGAAGAGCCCACACACTCAGCCCTTAACCCCAGTGTACAGAAAGTGTCAAAACGTGTTTTCCAGCAGAAATAAACATGTTTCTGCAAGTTTGGTCAACCCCATGTAAGTTATGGGGCAGTAACAAGACACTTTTCAAAACGTGTTTTTCAGCCCGAAATAAACGCGTTTTTTCAGACAGCAGAATCTCAGTGTAACTGCTAGGCTCACAAGACCCCACACACTCAGCTCTTAACCCCAGTGTGCAGAAAGTGTCCAAACGTGTTTTTCAGCAGAAATAAACATGTTTCTGCAAGTTTGGTCACCCCCATGTAAGTTATGGGGCAGTAACAAGACACTTTTCAAAACGTGTTTTTCAGCCCGAAATAAACGCGTTTTTTCAGACAACTGAATCTCCTTGTAATAGCAAGGCTCAGAAGAGCCCACACACTCAGCCCTTAACACCAGTGTACAGAAAGTGTCAAAACGTGTTTTTCAGCAGAAATAAACATGTTTCTGCAAGTTTGGTCAACCCCATGTAAGTTATGGGGCAGTAACATCACACTTTTCAAAACGTGTTTTTCAGCCCGAAATAAACGCGTTTTTTCAGACAACTGAATCTACTTGTAACAGCAAGGCTCAGAAGTGCCCACACACTCAGCCCTTAACCCCAGTGTGCAGAAAGGGTCAAAACGTGTTTTTCAGCAGAAATAAATATGTTTCTGCAAGTTTGGTCACCCCCATGTAAGTTATGGGGCAGTAACAAGACACTTTTCAAAACGTGTTTTTCAGCCCGAAATAAACGCGTTTTTTCAGACAACTGAATCTACTTGTAACAGCAAGGCTCAGAAGTGCCCACACACTCAGCCCTTAACCCCAGTGTGCAGAAAGGGTCAAAACGTGTTTTTCAGCAGAAATAAACATGTTTCTGCAAGTTTGGTCAACCCCATGTAAGTTATGGGGCAGTAACAACACACTTTTCAAAACGTGTTTTTCAGCCCGAAATAAACGCGTTTTTTCAGACAACTGAATCTACTTGTAACAGCAAGGCTCAGAAGTGCCCACACACTCAGCCCTTAACCCCAGTGTGCAGAAAGTGTCAAAACGTGTTTTTCAGCAGAAATAAACATGTTTCTGCAAGTTTGGTCAACCCCATGTAAGTTATGGGGCAGTAACAAGACACTTTTCAAAACGTGTTTTTCAGCCCGAAATAAACGCGTTTTTTCAGACAACTGAATCTCCTTGTAATAGCAAGGCTCAGAAGAGCCCACACACTCAGCCCTTAACCCCAGTGTACAGAAAGTGTCAAAACGTGTTTTCCAGCAGAAATAAACATGTTTCTGCAAGTTTGGTCAACCCCATGTAAGTTATGGGGCAGTAACATCACACTTTTCAAAACATGTTTTTCAGCCCGAAATAAACGCGTTTTTTCAGACAACTGAATCTACTTGTAACAGCAAGGCTCAGAAGTGACCACACACTCAGCCCTTAACCCCAGTGTGCAGAAAGGGTCAAAACGTGTTTTTCAGCAGAAATAAACATGTTTCTGCAAGTTTGGTCAACCCCATGTAAGTTATGGGGCAGTAACAAGACACTTTTCAAAACGTGTTTTTCAGCCCGAAATAAACGCGTTTTTTCAGACAGCAGAATCTTAGTGTAACTGCTAGGCTCAGAAGACCCCACAATCTCAGCTCTTAACCCCAGTGTGCAGAAAGTGTCCAAACGTGTTTTTCAGCAGAAATAAACATGTTTCTGCAAGTTTGGTCACCCCCATGTAAGTTATGGGGCAGTAACAAGACACTTTTCAAAACGTGTTTTTCAGCCCGAAATAAACGCGTTTTTTCAGACAACTGAATCTCCTTGTAACAGCAAGGCTCAGAAGTGCCCACACACTCAGCCCTTAACCCCAGTGTACAGAAAGTGTCAAAACGTGTTTTTCAGCAGAAATAAACATGTTTCTGCAAGTTTGGTCAACCCCATGTAAGTTATGGGGCAGTAACAAGACACTTTTCAAAACGTGTTTTTCAGCCCGAAATAAACGCGTTTTTTCAGACAACTGAATCTACTTGTAACAGCAAGGCTCAGAAGTGCCCACACACTCAGCCCTTAACCCCAGTGTGCAGAAAGGGTCAAAACGTGTTTTTCAGCAGAAATAAACATGTTTCTGCAAGTTTGGTCAACCCCATGTAAGTTATGGGGCAGTAACAAGACACTTTTCAAAACGTGTTTTTCAGCCCGAAATAAACGCGTTTTTTCAGACAGCAGAATCTCAGTGTAACTGCTAGGCTCACAAGACCCCACACACTCAGCTCTTAACCCCAGTGTGCAGAAAGTGTCCAAACGTGTTTTTCAGCAGAAATAAACATGTTTCTGCAAGTTTGGTCACCCCCATGTAAGTTATGGGGCAGTAACAAGACACTTTTCAAAACGTGTTTTTCAGCCCGAAATAAACGCGTTTTTTCAGACAACTGAATCTCCTTGTAATAGTAAGGCTCAGAAGAGCCCACACACTCAGCCCTTAACACCAGTGTACAGAAAGTGTCCAAACGTGTTTTTCAGCAGAAATAAACATGTTTCTGCAAGTTTGGTCACCCCCATGTAAGTTATGGGGCAGTTACAAGACACTTTTCAAAACGTGTTTTTCAGCCCGAAATAAACGCGTTTTTTCAGACAACTGAATCCCCTTGTAATAGCAAGGCTCAGAAGAGCCCACACACTCAGCCCTTAACCCCAGTGTACAGAAAGTGTCAAAACGTGTTTTCCAGCAGAAATAAACATGTTTCTGCAAGTTTGGTCAACCCCATGTAAGTTATGGGGCAGTAACAAGACACTTTTCAAAACGTGTTTTTCAGCCCGAAATAAACGCGTTTTTTCAGACAGCAGAATCTCAGTGTAACTGCTAGGCTCACAAGACCCCACACACTCAGCTCTTAACCCCAGTGTGCAGAAAGTGTCCAAACGTGTTTTTCAGCAGAAATAAACATGTTTCTGCAAGTTTGGTCACCCCCATGTAAGTTATGGGGCAGTAACAAGACACTTTTCAAAACGTGTTTTTCAGCCCGAAATAAACGCGTTTTTTCAGACAACTGAATCTCCTTGTAATAGCAAGGCTCAGAAGAGCCCACACACTCAGCCCTTAACACCAGTGTACAGAAAGTGTCAAAACGTGTTTTTCAGCAGAAATAAACATGTTTCTGCAAGTTTGGTCAACCCCATGTAAGTTATGGGGCAGTAACATCACACTTTTCAAAACGTGTTTTTCAGCCCGAAATAAACGCGTTTTTTCAGACAACTGAATCTACTTGTAACAGCAAGGCTCAGAAGTGCCCACACACTCAGCCCTTAACCCCAGTGTGCAGAAAGGGTCAAAACGTGTTTTTCAGCAGAAATAAACATGTTTCTGCAAGTTTGGTCAACCCCATGTAAGTTATGGGGCAGTAACAAGACACTTTTCAAAACGTGTTTTTCAGCCCGAAATAAACGCGTTTTTTCAGACAACTGAATCTCCTTGTAATAGCAAGGCTCAGAAGAGCCCACACACTCAGCCCTTAACCCCAGTGTACAGAAAGTGTCAAAACGTGTTTTCCAGCAGAAATAAACATGTTTCTGCAAGTTTGGTCAACCCCATGTAAGTTATGGGGCAGTAACATCACACTTTTCAAAACGTGTTTTTCAGCCCGAAATAAACGCGTTTTTTCAGACAACTGAATCTACTTGTAACAGCAAGGCTCAGAAGTGCCCACACACTCAGCCCTTAACCCCAGTGTGCAGAAAGGGTCAAAACGTGTTTTTCAGCAGAAATAAACATGTTTCTGCAAGTTTGGTCAACCCCATGTAAGTTATGGGGCAGTAACAAGACACTTTTCAAAACGTGTTTTTCAGCCCGAAATAAACGCGTTTTTTCAGACAGCAGAATCTCAGTGTAACTGCTAGGCTCAGAAGACCCCACAATCTCAGCTCTTAACCCCAGTGTGCAGAAAGTGTCCAAACGTGTTTTTCAGCAGAAATAAACATGTTTCTGCAAGTTTGGTCACCCCCATGTAAGTTATGGGGCAGTAACAAGACACTTTTCAAAACGTGTTTTTCAGCCCGAAATAAACGCGTTTTTTCAGACAACTGAAACTCCTTGTAACAGCAAGGCTCAGAAGTGCCCACACACTCAGCCCTTAACCCCAGTGTACAGAAAGTGTCAAAACGTGTTTTTCAGCAGAAATAAACATGTTTCTGCAAGTTTGGTCAACCCCATGTAAGTTATGGGGCAGTAACAAGACACTTTTCAAAACGTGTTTTTCAGCCCGAAATAAACGCGTTTTTTCAGACAACTGAATCTACTTGAAACAGCAAGGCTCAGAAGTGCCCACACACTCAGCCCTTAACCCCAGTGTGCAGAAAGTGTCAAAACGTGTTTTCCAGCAGAAATAAACATGTTTCTGCAAGTTTGGTCAACCCCATGTAAGTTATGGGGCAGTAACAAGACATTTTTCAAAACGTGTTTTTCAGCCCGAAATAAACGCGTTTTTTCAGACAACTGAATCTCCTTGTAATAGTAAGGCTCAGAAGAGCCCACACACTCAGCCCTTAACCCCAGTGTACAGAAAGTGTCCAAACGTGTTTTTCAGCAGAAATAAACATGTTTCTGCAAGTTTGGTCACCCCCATGTAAGTTATGGGGCAGTAACAAGACACTTTTCAAAACGTGTTTTTCAGCCCGAAATAAACGCGTTTTTTCAGACAACTGAATCTCCTTGTAATAGCAAGGCTCAGAAGAGCCCACACACTCAGCCCTTAACCCCAGTGTACAGAAAGTGTCAAAACGTGTTTTCCAGCAGAAATAAACATGTTTCTGCAAGTTTGGTCAACCCCATGTAAGTTATGGGGCAGTAACAAGACACTTTTCAAAACGTGTTTTTCAGCCCGAAATGAACGCGTTTTTTCAGACAACTGAATCTCCTTGTAATAGCAAGGCTCAGAAGTGCCCACACACTCAGCCCTTAACCCCAGTGTGCAGAAAGGGTCAAAACGTGTTTTTCAGCAGAAATAAACATGTTTCTGCAAGTTTGGTCAACCCCATGTAAGTTATGGGGCAGTAACAAGACACTTTTCAAAACGTGTTTTTCAGCCCGAAATAAACGCGTTTTTTCAGACAACTGAATCTACTTGTAACAGCAAGGCTCAGAAGTGCCCACACACTCAGCCCTTAACCCCAGTGTGCAGAATGTGTCAAAACGTGTTTTTCAGCAGAAATAAACATGTTTCTGCAAGTTTGGTCAACCCCATGTAAGTTATGGGGCAGTAACAAGACACTTTTCAAAACGTGTTTTTCAGCCCGAAATAAACGCGTTTTTTCAGACAACTGAATCTCCTTGTAATAGCAAGGCTCAGAAGAGCCCACACACTCAGCCCTTAACACCAGTGTACAGAAAGTGTCCAAACGTGTTTTTCAGCAGAAATAAACATGTTTCTGCAAGTTTGATCACCCCCATGTAAGTTATGGGGCAGTAACAAGACACTTTTCAAAACGTGTTTTTCAGCCCGAAATAAACGCGTTTTTTCAGACAACTGAATCCCCTTGTAATAGCAAGGCTCAGAAGAGCCCACACACTCAGCCCTTAACCCCAGTGTACAGAAAGTGTCAAAACGTGTTTTCCAGCAGAAATAAACATGTTTCTGCAAGTTTGGTCAACCCCATGTAAGTTATGGGGCAGTAACATCACACTTTTCAAAACGTGTTTTTCAGCCCGAAATAAACGCGTTTTTTCAGACAACTGAATCTACTTGTAACAGCAAGGCTCAGAAGTGCCCACACACTCAGCCCTTAACCCCAGTGTGCAGAAAGTGTCAAAACGTGTTTTCCAGCAGAAATAAACATGTTTCTGCAAGTTTGGTCAACCCCATGTAAGTTATGGGGCAGTAACAAGACACTTTTCAAAACGTGTTTTTCAGCCCGAAATAAACGCGTTTTTTCAGACAACTGAATCTCCTTGTAATAGTAAGGCTCAGAAGAGCCCACACACTCAGCCCTTAACCCCAGTGTACAGAAAGTGTCCAAACGTGTTTTTCAGCAGAAATAAACATGTTTCTGCAAGTTTGGTCACCCCCATGTAAGTTATGGGGCAGTAACAAGACACTTTTCAAAACGTGTTTTTCAGCCCGAAATAAACGCGTTTTTTCAGACAACTGAATCTCCTTGTAATAGCAAGGCTCAGAAGAGCCCACACACTCAGCCCTTAACCCCAGTGTACAGAAAGTGTCAAAACGTGTTTTCCAGCAGAAATAAACATGTTTCTGCAAGTTTGGTCACCCCCATGTAAGTTATGGGGCAGTAACAAGACACTTTTCAAAACGTGTTTTTCAGCCCGAAATAAACGCGTTTTTTCAGACAACTGAATCTACTTGTAACAGCAAGGCTCAGAAGTGCCCACACACTCAGCCCTTAACCCCAGTGTGCAGAAAGGGTCAAAACGTGTTTTTCAGCAGAAATAAACATGTTTCTGCAAGTTTGGTCAACCCCATGTAAGTTATGGGGCAGTAACAAGACACTTTTCAAAACGTGTTTTTCAGCCCGAAATAAACGCGTTTTTTCAGACAGCAGAATCTCAGTGTAACTGCTAGGCTCAGAAGACCCCACAATCTCAGCTCTTAACCCCAGTGTGCAGAAAGTGTCCAAACGTGTTTTTCAGCAGAAATAAACATGTTTCTGCAAGTTTGGTCACCCCCATGTAAGTTATGGGGCAGTAACAAGACACTTTTCAAAACGTGTTTTTCAGCCCGAAATAAACGCGTTTTTTCAGACAACTGAATCTCCTTGTAACAGCAAGGCTCAGAAGTGCCCACACACTCAGCCCTTAACCCCAGTGTACAGAAAGGGTCAAAACGTGTTTTTCAGCAGAAATAAACATGTTTCTGCAAGTTTGGTCAACCCCATGTAAGTTATGGGGCAGTAACAAGACACTTTTCAAAACGTGTTTTTCAGCCCGAAATAAACGCGTTTTTTCAGACAGCAGAATCTCAGTGTAACTGCTAGGCTCACAAGACCCCACACACTCAGCTCTTAACCCCAGTGTGCAGAAAGTGTCCAAACGTGTTTTTCAGCAGAAATAAACATGTTTCTGCAAGTTTGGTCACCCCCATGTAAGTTATGGGGCAGTAACAAGACACTTTTCAAAACGTGTTTTTCAGCCCGAAATAAACGCGTTTTTTCAGACAACTGAATCTCCTTGTAATAGTAAGGCTCAGAAGAGCCCACACACTCAGCCCTTAACACCAGTGTACAGAAAGTGTCCAAACGTGTTTTTCAGCAGAAATAAACATGTTTCTGCAAGTTTGGTCACCCCCATGTAAGTTATGGGGCAGTTACAAGACACTTTTCAAAACGTGTTTTTCAGCCCGAAATAAACGCGTTTTTTCAGACAACTGAATCCCCTTGTAATAGCAAGGCTCAGAAGAGCCCACACACTCAGCCCTTAACCCCAGTGTACAGAAAGTGTCAAAACGTGTTTTCCAGCAGAAATAAACATGTTTCTGCAAGTTTGGTCAACCCCATGTAAGTTATGGGGCAGTAACATCACACTTTTCAAAACGTGTTTTTCAGCCCGAAATAAACGCGTTTTTTCAGACAACTGAATCTACTTGTAACAGCAAGGCTCAGAAGTGCCCACACACTCAGCCCTTAACCCCAGTGTGCAGAAAGGGTCAAAACGTGTTTTTCAGCAGAAATAAACATGTTTCTGCAAGTTTGGTCAACCCCATGTAAGTTATGGGGCAGTAACAAGACACTTTTCAAAACGTGTTTTTCAGCCCGAAATAAACGCGTTTTTTCAGACAACTGAATCTCCTTGTAATAGCAAGGCTCAGAAGAGCCCACACACTCAGCCCTTAACCCCAGTGTACAGAAAGTGTCAAAACGTGTTTTCCAGCAGAAATAAACATGTTTCTGCAAGTTTGGTCAACCCCATGTAAGTTATGGGGCAGTAACATCACACTTTTCAAAACGTGTTTTTCAGCCCGAAATAAACGCGTTTTTTCAGACAACTGAATCTACTTGTAACAGCAAGGCTCAGAAGTGCCCACACACTCAGCCCTTAACCCCAGTGTGCAGAAAGTGTCAAAACGTGTTTTTCAGCAGAAATAAACATGTTTCTGCAAGTTTGGTCAACCCCATGTAAGTTATGGGGCAGTAACAAGACACTTTTCAAAACGTGTTTTTCAGCCCGAAATAAACGCGTTTTTTCAGACAACTGAATCTCCTTGTAATAGCAAGGCTCAGAAGAGCCCACACACTCAGCCCTTAACCCCAGTGTACAGAAAGTGTCAAAACGTGTTTTCCAGCAGAAATAAACATGTTTCTGCAAGTTTGGTCAACCCCATGTAAGTTATGGGGCAGTAACATCACACTTTTCAAAACGTGTTTTTCAGCCCGAAATAAACGCGTTTTTTCAGACAACTGAATCTACTTGTAACAGCAAGGCTCAGAAGTGCCCACACACTCAGCCCTTAACCCCAGTGTGCAGAAAGGGTCAAAACGTGTTTTTCAGCAGAAATAAACATGTTTCTGCAAGTTTGGTCAACCCCATGTAAGTTATGGGGCAGTAACAACACACTTTTCAAAACGTGTTTTTCAGCCCGAAATAAACGCGTTTTTTCAGACAACTGAATCTACTTGTAACAGCAAGGCTCAGAAGTGCCCACACACTCAGCCCTTAACCCCAGTGTGCAGAAAGTGTCAAAACGTGTTTTTCAGCAGAAATAAACATGTTTCTGCAAGTTTGGTCAACCCCATGTAAGTTATGGGGCAGTAACAAGACACTTTTCAAAACGTGTTTTTCAGCCCGAAATAAACTCGTTTTTTCAGACAACTGAATCTCCTTGTAATAGCAAGGCTCAGAAGAGCCCACACACTCAGCCCTTAACCCCAGTGTACAGAAAGTGTCAAAACGTGTTTTCCAGCAGAAATAAACATGTTTCTGCAAGTTTGGTCAACCCCATGTAAGTTATGGGGCAGTAACATCACACTTTTCAAAACGTGTTTTTCAGCCCGAAATAAACGCGTTTTTTCAGACAACTGAATCTACTTGTAACAGCAAGGCTCAGAAGTGCCCACACACTCAGCCCTTAACCCCAGTGTGCAGAAAGGGTCAAAACGTGTTTTTCAGCAGAAATAAACATGTTTCTGCAAGTTTGGTCAACCCCATGTAAGTTATGGGGCAGTAACAAGACACTTTTCAAAACGTGTTTTTCAGCCCGAAATAAACGCGTTTTTTAAGACAGCAGAATCTCAGTGTAACTGCTAGGCTCAGAAGACCCCACAATCTCAGCTCTTAACCCCAGTGTGCAGAAAGTGTCCAAACGTGTTTTTCAGCAGAAATAAACATGTTTCTGCAAGTTTGGTCACCCCCATGTAAGTTATGGGGCAGTAACAAGACACTTTTCAAAACGTGTTTTTCAGCCCGAAATAAACGCGTTTTTTCAGACAACTGAATCTCCATGTAATAGTAAGGCTCAGAAGAGCCCACACACTCAGCCCTTAACCCCAGTGTACAGAAAGTGTCCAAACGTGTTTTTCAGCAGAAATAAACATGTTTCTGCAAGTTTGGTCACCCCCATGTAAGTTATGGGGCAGTAACAAGACACTTTTCAAAACGTGTTTTTCAGCCCGAAATAAACGCGTTTTTTCAGACAGCTGAATCTCCTTGTAATAGCAAGGCTCAGAAGAGCCCACACACTCAGCCCTTAACCCCAGTGTACAGAAAGTGTCAAAACGTGTTTTCCAGCAGAAATAAACATGTTTCTGCAAGTTTGGTCAACCCCATGTAAGTTATGGGGCAGTAACAAGACACTTTTCAAAACGTGTTTTTCAGCCCGAAATAAACGCGTTTTTTCAGACAACTGAATCTCCTTGTAATAGTAAGGCTCAGAAGAGCCCACACACTCAGCCCTTAACCCCAGTGTACAGAAAGTGTCCAAACGTGTTTTTCAGCAGAAATAAACATGTTTCTGCAAGTTTGGTCACCCCCATGTAAGTTATGGGGCAGTAACAAGACACTTTTCAAAACGTGTTTTTCAGCCCGAAATAAACGCGTTTTTTCAGACAACTGAATCTCCTTGTAATAGCAAGGCTCAGAAGAGCCCACACACTCAGCCCTTAACCCCAGTGTACAGAAAGTGTCAAAACGTGTTTTCCAGCAGAAATAAACATGTTTCTGCAAGTTTGGTCAACCCCATGTAAGTTATGGGGCAGTAACAAGACACTTTTCAAAACGTGTTTTTCAGCCCGAAATAAACGCGTTTTTTCAGACAACTGAATCTCCTTGTAATAGCAAGGCTCAGAAGAGCCCACACACTCAGCCCTTAACCCCAGTGTACAGAAAGTGTCAAAACGTGTTTTCCAGCAGAAATAAACATGTTTCTGCAAGTTTGGTCAACCCCATGTAAGTTATGGGGCAGTAACATCACACTTTTCAAAACGTGTTTTTCAGCCCGAAATAAACGCGTTTTTTCAGACAACTGAATCTACTTGTAACAGCAAGGCTCAGAAGTGCCCACACACTCAGCCCTTAACCCCAGTGTGCAGAAAGGGTCAAAACGTGTTTTTCAGCAGAAATAAACATGTTTCTGCAAGTTTGGTCAACCCCATGTAAGTTATGGGGCAGTAACAAGACACTTTTCAAAACGTGTTTTTCAGCCCGAAATAAACGCGTTTTTTCAGACAGCAGAATCTCAGTGTAACTGCTAGGCTCAGAAGACCCCACACACTCAGCTCTTAACCCCAGTGTGCAGAAAGTGTCCAAACGTGTTTTTCAGCAGAAATAAACATGTTTCTGCAAGTTTGGTCACCCCCATGTAAGTTATGGGGCAGTAACAAGACACTTTTCAAAACGTGTTTTTCAGCCCGAAATAAACGCGTTTTTTCAGACAACTGAATCTCCTTGTAATAGCAAGGCTCAGAAGAGCCCACACACTCAGCCCTTAACCCCAGTGTACAGAAAGTGTCCAAACGTGTTTTTCAGCAGAAATAAACATGTTTCTGCAAGTTTGGTCACCCCCATGTAAGTTATGGGGCAGTAACAAGACACTTTTCAAAACGTGTTTTTCAGCCCGAAATAAACGCGTTTTTTCAGACAACTGAATCTACTTGTAACAGCAAGGCTCAGAAGTGCCCACACACTCAGCCCTTAACCCCAGTGTGCAGAAAGGGTCAAAACGTGTTTTTCAGCAGAAATAAACATGTTTCTGCAAGTTTGGTCAACCCCATGTAAGTTATGGGGCAGTAACAACACACTTTTCAAAACGTGTTTTTCAGCCCGAAATAAACGCGTTTTTTCAGACAACTGAATCTACTTGTAACAGCAAGGCTCAGAAGTGCCCACACACTCAGCCCTTAACCCCAGTGTGCAGAAAGTGTCAAAACGTGTTTTTCAGCAGAAATAAACATGTTTCTGCAAGTTTGGTCAACCCCATGTAAGTTATGGGGCAGTAACAACACACTTTTCAAAACGTGTTTTTCAGCCCGAAATAAACTCGTTTTTTCAGACAACTGAATCTCCTTGTAATAGCAAGGCTCAGAAGAGCCCACACACTCAGCCCTTAACCCCAGTGTACAGAAAGTGTCAAAACGTGTTTTCCAGCAGAAATAAACATGTTTCTGCAAGTTTGGTCAACCCCATGTAAGTTATGGGGCAGTAACAAGACACTTTTCAAAACGTGTTTTTCAGCCCGAAATAAACGCGTTTTTTCAGACAACTGAATCTCCTTGTAATAGCAAGGCTCAGAAGAGCCCACACACTCAGCCCTTAACCCCAGTGTACAGAAAGTGTCAAAACGTGTTTTCCAGCAGAAATAAACATGTTTCTGCAAGTTTGGTCAACCCCATGTAAGTTATGGGGCAGTAACAAGACACTTTTCAAAACGTGTTTTTCAGCCCGAAATAAACGCGTTTTTTCAGACAACTGAATCTCCTTGTAATAGCAAGGCTCAGAAGAGCCCACACACTCAGCCCTTAACCCCAGTGTACAGAAAGTGTCAAAACGTGTTTTCCAGCAGAAATAAACATGTTTCTGCAAGTTTGGTCAACCCCATGTAAGTTATGGGGCAGTAACATCACACTTTTCAAAACGTGTTTTTCAGCCCGAAATAAACGCGTTTTTTCAGACAACTGAATCTACTTGTAACAGCAAGGCTCAGAAGTGCCCACACACTCAGCCCTTAACCCCAGTGTGCAGAAAGGGTCAAAACGTGTTTTTCAGCAGAAATAAACATGTTTCTGCAAGTTTGGTCAACCCCATGTAAGTTATGGGGCAGTAACAAGACACTTTTCAAAACGTGTTTTTCAGCCCGAAATAAACGCGTTTTTTCAGACAGCAGAATCTCAGTGTAACTGCTAGGCTCAGAAGACCCCACAATCTCAGCTCTTAACCCCAGTGTGCAGAAAGTGTCCAAACGTGTTTTTCAGCAGAAATAAACATGTTTCTGCAAGTTTGGTCACCCCCATGTAAGTTATGGGGCAGTAACAAGACACTTTTCAAAACGTGTTTTTCAGCCCGAAATAAACGCGTTTTTTCAGACAACTGAATCTCCTTGTAACAGCAAGGCTCAGAAGTGCCCACACACTCAGCCCTTAACCCCAGTGTACAGAAAGTGTCAAAACGTGTTTTTCAGCAGAAATAAACATGTTTCTGCAAGTTTGGTCAACCCCATGTAAGTTATGGGGCAGTAACAAGACACTTTTCAAAACGTGTTTTTCAGCCCGAAATAAACGCGTTTTTTCAGACAACTGAATCTACTTGTAACAGCAAGGCTCAGAAGTGCCCACACACTCAGCCCTTAACCCCAGTGTGCAGAAAGGGTCAAAACGTGTTTTTCAGCAGAAATAAACATGTTTCTGCAAGTTTGGTCAACCCCATGTAAGTTATGGGGCAGTAACAAGACACTTTTCAAAACGTGTTTTTCAGCCCGAAATAAACGCGTTTTTTCAGACAGCAGAATCTCAGTGTAACTGCTAGGCTCACAAGACCCCACACACTCAGCTCTTAACCCCAGTGTGCAGAAAGTGTCCAAACGTGTTTTTCAGCAGAAATAAACATGTTTCTGCAAGTTTGGTCACCCCCATGTAAGTTATGGGGCAGTAACAAGACACTTTTCAAAACGTGTTTTTCAGCCCGAAATAAACGCGTTTTTTCAGACAACTGAATCTCCTTGTAATAGTAAGGCTCAGAAGAGCCCACACACTCAGCCCTTAACACCAGTGTACAGAAAGTGTCCAAACGTGTTTTTCAGCAGAAATAAACATGTTTCTGCAAGTTTGGTCACCCCCATGTAAGTTATGGGGCAGTTACAAGACACTTTTCAAAACGTGTTTTTCAGCCCGAAATAAACGCGTTTTTTCAGACAACTGAATCCCCTTGTAATAGCAAGGCTCAGAAGAGCCCACACACTCAGCCCTTAACCCCAGTGTACAGAAAGTGTCAAAACGTGTTTTCCAGCAGAAATAAACATGTTTCTGCAAGTTTGGTCAACCCCATGTAAGTTATGGGGCAGTAACAAGACACTTTTCAAAACGTGTTTTTCAGCCCGAAATAAACGCGTTTTTTCAGACAGCAGAATCTCAGTGTAACTGCTAGGCTCACAAGACCCCACACACTCAGCTCTTAACCCCAGTGTGCAGAAAGTGTCCAAACGTGTTTTTCAGCAGAAATAAACATGTTTCTGCAAGTTTGGTCACCCCCATGTAAGTTATGGGGCAGTAACAAGACACTTTTCAAAACGTGTTTTTCAGCCCGAAATAAACGCGTTTTTTCAGACAACTGAATCTCCTTGTAATAGCAAGGCTCAGAAGAGCCCACACACTCAGCCCTTAACACCAGTGTACAGAAAGTGTCAAAACGTGTTTTTCAGCAGAAATAAACATGTTTCTGCAAGTTTGGTCAACCCCATGTAAGTTATGGGGCAGTAACATCACACTTTTCAAAACGTGTTTTTCAGCCCGAAATAAACGCGTTTTTTCAGACAACTGAATCTACTTGTAACAGCAAGGCTCAGAAGTGCCCACACACTCAGCCTTAACCCCAGTGTGCAGAAAGGGTCAAAACGTGTTTTTCAGCAGAAATAAACATGTTTCTGCAAGTTTGGTCAACCCCATGTAAGTTATGGGGCAGTAACAAGACACTTTTCAAAACGTGTTTTTCAGCCCGAAATAAACGCGTTTTTTCAGACAACTGAATCTCCTTGTAATAGCAAGGCTCAGAAGAGCCCACACACTCAGCCCTTAACCCCAGTGTACAGAAAGTGTCAAAACGTGTTTTCCAGCAGAAATAAACATGTTTCTGCAAGTTTGGTCAACCCCATGTAAGTTATGGGGCAGTAACATCACACTTTTCAAAACGTGTTTTTCAGCCCGAAATAAACGCGTTTTTTCAGACAACTGAATCTACTTGTAACAGCAAGGCTCAGAAGTGCCCACACACTCAGCCCTTAACCCCAGTGTGCAGAAAGTGTCAAAACGTGTTTTTCAGCAGAAATAAACATGTTTCTGCAAGTTTGGTCAACCCCATGTAAGTTATGGGGCAGTAACAAGACACTTTTCAAAACGTGTTTTTCAGCCCGAAATAAACGCGTTTTTTCAGACAACTGAATCTCCTTGTAATAGCAAGGCTCAGAAGAGCCCACACACTCAGCCCTTAACCCCAGTGTACAGAAAGTGTCAAAACGTGTTTTCCAGCAGAAATAAACATGTTTCTGCAAGTTTGGTCAACCCCATGTAAGTTATGGGGCAGTAACATCACACTTTTCAAAACGTGTTTTTCAGCCCGAAATAAACGCGTTTTTTCAGACAACTGAATCTACTTGTAACAGCAAGGCTCAGAAGTGCCCACACACTCAGCCCTTAACCCCAGTGTGCAGAAAGGGTCAAAACGTGTTTTTCAGCAGAAATAAACATGTTTCTGCAAGTTTGGTCAACCCCATGTAAGTTATGGGGCAGTAACAACACACTTTTCAAAACGTGTTTTTCAGCCCGAAATAAACGCGTTTTTTCAGACAACTGAATCTACTTGTAACAGCAAGGCTCAGAAGTGCCCACACACTCAGCCCTTAACCCCAGTGTGCAGAAAGTGTCAAAACGTGTTTTTCAGCAGAAATAAACATGTTTCTGCAAGTTTGGTCAACCCCATGTAAGTTATGGGGCAGTAACAAGACACTTTTCAAAACGTGTTTTTCAGCCCGAAATAAACTCGTTTTTTCAGACAACTGAATCTCCTTGTAATAGCAAGGCTCAGAAGAGCCCACACACTCAGCCCTTAACCCCAGTGTACAGAAAGTGTCAAAACGTGTTTTCCAGCAGAAATAAACATGTTTCTGCAAGTTTGGTCAACCCCATGTAAGTTATGGGGCAGTAACATCACACTTTTCAAAACGTGTTTTTCAGCCCGAAATAAACGCGTTTTTTCAGACAACTGAATCTACTTGTAACAGCAAGGCTCAGAAGTGCCCACACACTCAGCCCTTAACCCCAGTGTGCAGAAAGGGTCAAAACGTGTTTTTCAGCAGAAATAAACATGTTTCTGCAAGTTTGGTCAACCCCATGTAAGTTATGGGGCAGTAACAAGACACTTTTCAAAACGTGTTTTTCAGCCCGAAATAAACGCGTTTTTTCAGACAGCAGAATCTCAGTGTAACTGCTAGGCTCAGAAGACCCCACAATCTCAGCTCTTAACCCCAGTGTGCAGAAAGTGTCCAAACGTGTTTTTCAGCAGAAATAAACATGTTTCTGCAAGTTTGGTCACCCCCATGTAAGTTATGGGGCAGTAACAAGACACTTTTCAAAACGTGTTTTTCAGCCGGAAATAAACGCGTTTTTTCAGACAGCAGAATCTCAGTGTAACTGCTAGGCTCACAAGACCCCACACACTCAGCTCTTAACCCCAGTGTGCAGAAAGTGTCCAAACGTGTTTTTCAGCAGAAATAAACATGTTTCTGCAAGTTTGGTCACCCCCATGTAAGTTATGGGGCAGTAACAAGACACTTTTCAAAACGTGTTTTTCAGCCCGAAATAAACGCGTTTTTTCAGACAACTGAATCTCCTTGTAATAGTAAGGCTCAGAAGAGCCCACACACTCAGCCCTTAACACCAGTGTACAGAAAGTGTCCAAACGTGTTTTTCAGCAGAAATAAACATGTTTCTGCAAGTTTGGTCACCCCCATGTAAGTTATGGGGCAGTTACAAGACACTTTTCAAAACGTGTTTTTCAGCCCGAAATAAACGCGTTTTTTCAGACAACTGAATCTCCTTGTAATAGCAAGGCTCAGAAGAGCCCACACACTCAGCCCTTAACCCCAGTGTACAGAAAGTGTCCAAACGTGTTTTTCAGCAGAAATAAACATGTTTCTGCAAGTTTGGTCACCCCCATGTAAGTTATGGGGCAGTAACAAGACACTTTTCAAAACGTGTTTTTCAGCCCGAAATAAACGCGTTTTTTCAGACAACTGAATCTACTTGTAACAGCAAGGCTCAGAAGTGCCCACACACTCAGCCCTTAACCCCAGTGTGCAGAAAGGGTCAAAACGTGTTTTTCAGCAGAAATAAACATGTTTCTGCAAGTTTGGTCAACCCCATGTAAGTTATGGGGCAGTAACAACACACTTTTCAAAACGTGTTTTTCAGCCCGAAATAAACGCGTTTTTTCAGACAACTGAATCTACTTGTAACAGCAAGGCTCAGAAGTGCCCACACACTCAGCCCTTAACCCCAGTGTGCAGAAAGTGTCAAAACGTGTTTTTCAGCAGAAATAAACATGTTTCTGCAAGTTTGGTCAACCCCATGTAAGTTATGGGGCAGTAACAAGACACTTTTCAAAACGTGTTTTTCAGCCCGAAATAAACTCGTTTTTTCAGACAACTGAATCTCCTTGTAATAGCAAGGCTCAGAAGAGCCCACACACTCAGCCCTTAACCCCAGTGTACAGAAAGTGTCAAAACGTGTTTTCCAGCAGAAATAAACATGTTTCTGCAAGTTTGGTCAACCCCATGTAAGTTATGGGGCAGTAACATCACACTTTTCAAAACGTGTTTTTCAGCCCGAAATAAACGCGTTTTTTCATACAACTGAATCTACTTGTAACAGCAAGGCTCAGAAGTGCCCACACACTCAGCCCTTAACCCCAGTGTGCAGAAAGGGTCAAAACGTGTTTTTCAGCAGAAATAAACATGTTTCTGCAAGTTTGGTCAACCCCATGTAAGTTATGGGGCAGTAACAAGACACTTTTCAAAACGTGTTTTTCAGCCCGAAATAAACGCGTTTTTTCAGACAGCAGAATCTCAGTGTAACTGCTAGGCTCACAAGACCCCACACACTCAGCTCTTAACCCCAGTGTGCAGAAAGTGTCCAAACGTGTTTTTCAGCAGAAATAAACATGTTTCTGCAAGTTTGGTCACCCCCATGTAAGTTATGGGGCAGTAACAAGACACTTTTCAAAACGTGTTTTTCAGCCCGAAATAAACGCGTTTTTTCAGACAACTGAATCTCCTTGTAATAGCAAGGCTCAGAAGAGCCCACACACTCAGCCCTTAACACCAGTGTACAGAAAGTGTCAAAACGTGTTTTTCAGCAGAAATAAACATGTTTCTGCAAGTTTGGTCAACCCCATGTAAGTTATGGGGCAGTAACATCACACTTTTCAAAACGTGTTTTTCAGCCCGAAATAAACGCGTTTTTTCAGACAACTGAATCTACTTGTAACAGCAAGGCTCAGAAGTGCCCACACACTCAGCCCTTAACCCCAGTGTGCAGAAAGGGTCAAAACGTGTTTTTCAGCAGAAATAAACATGTTTCTGCAAGTTTGGTCAACCCCATGTAAGTTATGGGGCAGTAACAAGACACTTTTCAAAACGTGTTTTTCAGCCCGAAATAAACGCGTTTTTTCAGACAACTGAATCTCCTTGTAATAGCAAGGCTCAGAAGAGCCCCACACACTCAGCCCTTAACCCCAGTGTACAGAAAGTGTCAAAACGTGTTTTCCAGCAGAAATAAACATGTTTCTGCAAGTTTGGTCAACCCCATGTAAGTTATGGGGCAGTAACATCACACTTTTCAAAACGTGTTTTTCAGCCCGAAATAAACGCGTTTTTTCAGACAACTGAATCTACTTGTAACAGCAAGGCTCAGAAGTGCCCACACACTCAGCCCTTAACCCCAGTGTGCAGAAAGTGTC